>NW_026453654.1:300000-543319 GCF_943734755.1 Anopheles moucheti
ATGGATCAATTCAGTTGAAATAGACAGTTTTTGCATGAAAACTCATTCCTGGTGGAACTTCATAGCAAAGTACAAAGTTCGTTTTGGATGGACGAATTAAGTTGAAATAGACAGTTTTTGCATGAAAACTCATTCCTGGTGGAACTTCATAGCAAAGTACAAAGTTCGTTTTGGATGGACAAAGTTAGTTGAAATAGACAGTTTTTGCATGAAAACTCATTCCTGGTGGAACTTCATAGCAAAGTACAAAGTTCGTTTTGGATGGACAAAGTTAGTTGAAATAGACAGTTTTTGCATGAAAACTCATTCCTGGTGGAACTTCATAGCAAAGTACAAAGTTCGTTTTGGATGGACAAAGTTAGTTGAAATAGACAGTTTTTGCATGAAAACTCATTCCTGGTGGAACTTCATAGCAAAGTACAAAGTTCGTTTTGGATGGACAAAGTTAGTTGAAATAGACAGTTTTTGCATAAAAACTCATTCCTGGTGGAACTTCATAGCAAAGTACAAAGTTCGTTTTGGATGGACAAAGTTAGTTGAAATAGACAGTTTTTGCATGTAAACTCATTCCTGGTGGAACTTCATAGCAAAGTACAAAGTTCGTTTTGGATGGACAAAGTTAGTTGAAATAGACAGTTTTTGCATGAAAACTCATTCCTGGTGGAACTTCATAGCAAAGTACAAAGTTCGTTTTGGATGGACAAAGTAAGTTGAAATAGACAGTTTTTGCATAAAAACTCATTCCTGGTGGAACTTCATAGCAAAGTACAAAGTTCGTTTTGGATGGACAAAGTTAGTTGAAATAGACAGTTTTTGCATGAAAACTCATTCCTGGTGGAACTTCATAGCAAAGTACAAAGTTCGTTTTGGATGGACAAAGTTAGTTGAAATAGACAGTTTTTGCATGAAAACTCATTCCTGGTGGAACTTCATAGCAAAGTACAAAGTTCGTTTTGGATGGACAAAGTTAGTTGAAATAGACAGTTTTTGCATGAAAACTCATTCCTGGTGGAACTTCATAGCAAAGTACAAAGTTCGTTTTGGATGGATCAATTTAGTTGAAATAGACAGTTTTTGCATGAAAACTCATTCCTGCTGGAACTTCATAGCAAAGTACAAAGTTCGTTTTGGATGGACAAAGTTAGTTGAAATAGACAGTTTTTGCATGAAAACTCATTCCTGGTGGAACTTCATAGCAAAGTACAAAGTTCGTTTTGGATGGATCAATTTAGTTGACATAGCCAGTTTTTGCATAAAAACTCATTCCTGGTGGAACTTCATAGCAAAGTACAAAGTTCGTTTTGGATGGACGAATTAAGTTGAAATAGACAGTTTTTGCATGAAAACTCATTCCTGGTGGAACTTCATAGCAAAGTACAAAGTTCGTTTTGGATGGACAAAGTTAGTTGAAATAGACAGTTTTTGCATGAAAACTCATTCCTGGTGGAACTTCATAGCAAAGTACAAAGTTCGTTTTGGATGGACAAAGTTAGTTGAAATAGACAGTTTTTGCATGAAAACTCATTCCTGGTGGAACTTCATAGCAAAGTACAAAGTTCGTTTTGGATGGACAAAGTTAGTTGAAATAGACAGTTTTTGCATGAAAACTCATTCCTGGTGGAACTTCATAGCAAAGTACAAAGTTCGTTTTGGATGGACAAAGTTAGTTGAAATAGACAGTTTTTGCATAAAAACTCATTCCTGGTGGAACTTCATAGCAAAGTACAAAGTTCGTTTTGGATGGACAAAGTTAGTTGAAATAGACAGTTTTTGCATGAAAACTCATTCCTGGTGGAACTTCATAGCAAAGTACAAAGTTCGTTTTGGATGGACAAAGTTAGTTGAAATAGACAGTTTTTGCATGAAAACTCATTCCTGGTGGAACTTTGTAGCAAAGTACAAAGTTCGTTTTGGATGGACAAAGTTAGTTGAAATAGACTGTTTTTGCATGAAAACTCATTCCTGGTGGAACTTCATAGCAAAGTACAAAGTTCGTTTTGGATGGACAAAGTTAGTTGAAATAGACAGTTTTTGCATGAAAACTCATTCCTGGTGGAACTTCATAGCAAAGTACAAAGTTCGTTTTGGATGGATCAATTTAGTTGAAATAGACAGTTTTTGCATGAAAACTCATTCCTGCTGGAACTTCATAGCAAAGTACAAAGTTCGTTTTGGATGGACAAAGTTAGTTGAAATAGACAGTTTTTGCATGAAAACTCATTCCTGGTGGAACTTCATAGCAAAGTACAAAGTTCGTTTTGGATGGACAAAGTTAGTTGAAATAGACAGTTTTTGCATGAAAACTCATTCCTGGTGGAACTTCATAGCAAAGTACAAAGTTCGTTTTGGATGGACAAAGTTAGTTGAAATAGACAGTTTTTGCATAAAAACTCATTCCTGGTGGAACTTCATAGCAAAGTACAAAGTTCGTTTTGGATGGACAAAGTTAGTTGAAATAGACAGTTTTTGCATGAAAACTCATTCCTGGTGGAACTTCATAGCAAAGTACAAAGTTCGTTTTGGATGGACAAAGTTAGTTGAAATAGACAGTTTTTGCATGAAAACTCATTCCTGGTGGAACTTCGTAGCAAAGTACAAAGTTCGTTTTGGATGGACAAAGTTAGTTGAAATAGACAGTTTTTGCATGAAAACTCATTCCTGGTGGAACTTCATAGCAAAGTACAAAGTTCGTTTTGGATGGATCAATTCAGTTGAAATAGACAGTTTTTGCATGAAAACTCATTCCTGGTGGAACTTCATAGCAAAGTACAAAGTTCGTTTTGGATGGACGAATTAAGTTGAAATAGACAGTTTTTGCATGAAAACTCATTCCTGGTGGAACTTCATAGCAAAGTACAAAGTTCGTTTTGGATGGACAAAGTTAGTTGAAATAGACAGTTTTTGCATGAAAACTCATTCCTGGTGGAACTTCATAGCAAAGTACAAAGTTCGTTTTGGATGGACAAAGTTAGTTGAAATAGACAGTTTTTGCATGAAAACTCATTCCTGGTGGAACTTCATAGCAAAGTACAAAGTTCGTTTTGGATGGACAAAGTTAGTTGAAATAGACAGTTTTTGCATGAAAACTCATTCCTGGTGGAACTTCATAGCAAAGTACAAAGTTCGTTATGGATGGATCAATTTAGTTGAAATAGACAGTTTTGCATGAAAACTCATTCCTGGTGGAACTTCATAGCAAAGTACAAAGTTCGTTTTGGATGGACAAAGTTAGTTGAAATAGACAGTTTTTGCATGACAACTCATTCCTGGTGGAACTTCATAGCAAAGTACAAAGTTCGTTTTGGATGGACAAAGTTAGTTGAAATAGACAGTTTTTGCATGAAAACCCATTCCTGGTGGAACTTCATAGCAAAGTACAAAGTTCGTTTTGGATGGACAAAGTTAGTTGAAATAGACAGTTTTTGCATGAAAACTCATTCCTGGTGGAACTTCATAGCAAAGAACAAAGTTCGTTTTGGATGGATCAATTTAGTTGAAATAGACAGTTTTTGCATGAAAACTCATTCCTGGTGGAACTTCATAGCAAAGTACAAAGTTCGAATCGGATGGACGAATTAAGTTGAAATAGACTGTTTTTGCATGAAAACTCATTCCTGGTGGAACTTCATAGCAAAGTACAAAGTTCGTTTGGATGGACAAAGTTAGTTGAAATAGACAGTTTTTGCATGAAAACTCATTCCTGGTGGAACTTCATAGCAAAGTACAAAGTTCGTTTTGGATGGACAAAGTAAGTTGAAATAGACAGTTTTTGCATAAAAACTCATTCCTGGTGGAACTTCATAGCAAAGTACAAAGTTCGTTTTGGATGGACAAAGTTAGTTGAAATAGACAGTTTTTATATGAAAACTCATTCCTGGTGGAACTTCATAGCAAAGTACAAAGTTCGTTTTGGATGGACAAAGTTAGTTGAAATAGCCAGTTTTTGCATGAAAACTCATTCCTGGTGGAACTTCATAGCAAAGTACAAAGTTCGAATCGGATGGACGAATTAAGTTGAAATAGACTGTTTTTGCATGAAAACTCATTCCTGGTGGAACTTCATAGCAAAGTACAAAGTTCGTTTTGGATGGACAAAGTTAGTTGAAATAGACAGTTTTTGCATAAAAACTCATTCCTGGTGGAACTTCATAGCAAAGTACAAAGTTCGTTTTGGATGGACGAATTAAGTTGAAATAGACAGTTTTTGTATGAAAACTCATTCCTGGTGGAACTTCATAGTAAAGTACAAAGTTCGTTTTGGATGGACAAAGTTAGTTGAAATAGACAGTTTTTGCATGAAAACTCATTCCAGGTGGAACTTCATAGCAAAGTACAAAGTTCGTTTTGGATTTACAAAGTTAGTTGAAATAGACAGTTTTTGCATAAAAACTCATTCCTGGTGGAACTTCATAGCAAAGTACAAAGTTCGTTTTGGATGGACGAATTAAGTTGAAATAGACAGTTTTTGCATGAAAACTCATTCCTGGTGGAACTTCATAGCAAAGTACAAAGTTCGTTTTGGATGGACGAATTAAGTTGAAATAGACAGTTTTTGCATAAAAACTCATTCCTGGTGGAACTTCATAGCAAAGTACAAAGTTCGTTTTGGATGGATCAATTTAGTTGAAAAAGACAGTTTTTGCATGAAAACTCATTCCTGGTGGAACTTCATAGCAAAGTACAAAGTTCGTTTTGGATGGATCAATTTAGTTGAAATAGACAGTTTTTGTATGAAAACTCATTCCTGGTGGAACTTCATAGCAAAGTACAAAGTTCGAATCGGATGGACGAATTAAGTTGCAATAGACAGTTTTTGCATGAAAACTCATTCCTGGTGGAACTTCATAGCAAAGTACAAAGTTCGTTTTGGATGGACAAAGTTAGTTGAAATAGACAGTTTTTGCATGAAAACTCATTCCTGGTGGAACTTCATAGCAAAGTACAAAGTTCGTTTTGGATGGACAAAGTTAGTTGAAATAGACAGTTTTTGCATGAAAACTCATTCCTGGTGGAACTTCATAGCAAAGTACAAAGTTCGAATCGGATGGACGAATTAAGTTGAAATAGACAGTTTTTGCATGAAAACTCATTCCTGGTGGAACTTCATAGCAAAGAACAAAGTTCGTTTTGGATGGATCAATTTAGTTGACATAGCCAGTTTTTGCATAAAAACTCATTCCTGGTGGAACTTCATAGCAAAGTACAAAGTTCGTTTTGGATGGACGAATTAAGTTGAAATAGACAGTTTTTGCATGAAAACTCATTCCTGGTGGAACTTCATAGCAAAGTACAAAGTTCGTTTTGGATGGACAAAGTTAGTTGAAATAGACAGTTTTTGCATGAAAACTCATTCCTGGTGGAACTTCATAGCAAAGTACAAAGTTCGTTTTGGATGGACAAAGTTAGTTGAAATAGACAGTTTTTGCATGAAAACTCATTCCTGGTGGAACTTCATAGCAAAGTACAAAGTTCGTTTTGGATGGACAAAGTTAGTTGAAATAGACAGTTTTTGCATGAAAACTCATTCCTGGTGGAACTTCATAGCAAAGTACAAAGTTCGTTTTGGATAGACAAAGTTAGTTGAAATAGACAGTTTTTGCATAAAAACTCATTCCTGGTGGAACTTCATAGCAAAGTACAAAGTTCGTTTTGGATGGACAAAGTTAGTTGAAATAGACAGTTTTTGCATGAAAACTCATTCCTGGTGGAACTTCATAGCAAAGTACAAAGTTCGTTTTGGATGGATCAATTCAGTTGAAATAGACAGTTTTTGCATGAAAACTCATTCCTGCTGGAACTTCATAGCAAAGTACAAAGTTCGTTTTGGATGGACAAAGTTAGTTGAAATAGACAGTTTTTGCATGAAAACTCATTCCTGGTGGAACTTCATAGCAAAGTACAAAGTTCGTTTTGGATGGATCAATTTTATTGAAATAGACAGTTTTTGCATGAAAACTCATTCCTGCTGGAACTTCATAGCAAAGTACAAAGTTCGTTTTGGATGGACAAAGTTAGTTGAAATAGACAGTTTTTGCATGAAAACTCATTCCTGGTGGAACTTCATAGCAAAGTACAAAGTTCGTTTTGGATGGACAAAGTTAGTTGAAATAGACAGTTTTTGCATGAAAACTCATTCCTGGTGGAACTTCATAGCAAAGTACAAAGTTCGTTTTGGATAGACAAAGTTAGTTGAAATAGACAGTTTTTGCATAAAAACTCATTCCTGGTGGAACTTCATAGCAAAGTACAAAGTTCGTTTTGGATGGACAAAGTTAGTTGAAATAGACAGTTTTTGCATGAAAACTCATTCCTGGTGGAACTTCATAGCAAAGTACAAAGTTCGTTTTGGATGGACAAAGTTAGTTGAAATAGACAGTTTTTGCATGAAAACTCATTCCTGGTGGAACTTCGTAGCAAAGTACAAAGTTCGTTTTGGATGGACAAAGTTAGTTGAAATAGACAGTTTTTGCATGAAAACTCATTCCTGGTGGAACTTCATAGCAAAGTACAAAGTTCGTTTTGGATGGATCAATTCAGTTGAAATAGACAGTTTTTGCATGAAAACTCATTCCTGGTGGAACTTCATAGCAAAGTACAAAGTTCGTTTTGGATGGACGAATTAAGTTGAAATAGACAGTTTTTGCATGAAAACTCATTACTGGTGGAACTTCATAGCAAAGTACAAAGTTCGTTTTGGATGGACAAAGTTAGTTGAAATAGACAGTTTTTGCATGAAAACTCATTCCTGGTGGAACTTCATAGCAAAGTACAAAGTTCGTTTTGGATGGACAAAGTTAGTTGAAATAGACAGTTTTTGCATGAAAACTCATTCCTGGTGGAACTTCATAGCAAAGTACAAAGTTCGTTTTGGATGGATCAATTCAGTTGAAATAGACAGTTTTTGCATGAAAACTCATTCCTGGTGGAACTTCATAGCAAAGTACAAAGTTCGTTTTGGATGGACGAATTAAGTTGAAATAGACAGTTTTTGCATGAAAACTCATTCCTGGTGGAACTTCATAGCAAAGTACAAAGTTCGTTTTGGATGGACAAAGTTAGTTGAAATAGACAGTTTTTGCATGAAAACTCATTCCTGGTGGAACTTCATAGCAAAGTACAAAGTTCGTTTTGGATGGACAAAGTTAGTTGAAATAGACAGTTTTTGCATGAAAACTCATTCCTGGTGGAACTTCATAGCAAAGTACAAAGTTCGTTTTGGATGGACAAAGTTAGTTGAAATAGACAGTTTTTGCATGAAAACTCATTCCTGGTGGAACTTCATAGCAAAGTACAAAGTTCGTTTTGGATGGACAAAGTTAGTTGAAATAGACAGTTTTTGCATAAAAACTCATTCCTGGTGGAACTTCATAGCAAAGTACAAAGTTCGTTTTGGATGGACAAAGTTAGTTGAAATAGACAGTTTTTGCATGTAAACTCATTCCTGGTGGAACTTCATAGCAAAGTACAAAGTTCGTTTTGGATGGACAAAGTTAGTTGAAATAGACAGTTTTTGCATGAAAACTCATTCCTGGTGGAACTTCATAGCAAAGTACAAAGTTCGTTTTGGATGGACAAAGTAAGTTGAAATAGACAGTTTTTGCATAAAAACTCATTCCTGGTGGAACTTCATAGCAAAGTACAAAGTTCGTTTTGGATGGACAAAGTTAGTTGAAATAGACAGTTTTTGCATGAAAACTCATTCCTGGTGGAACTTCATAGCAAAGTACAAAGTTCGTTTTGGATGGACAAAGTTAGTTGAAATAGACAGTTTTTGCATGAAAACTCATTCCTGGTGGAACTTCATAGCAAAGTACAAAGTTCGTTTTGGATGGATCAATTTAGTTGAAATAGACAGTTTTTGCATGAAAACTCATTCCTGGTGGAACTTCATCGCAAAGTACAAAGTTCGTTTTGGATGGACAAAGTTAGTTGAAATAGACAGTTTTTGCATGAAAACTCATTCCTGGTGGAACTTCATAGCAAAGTACAAAGTTCGTTTTGGATGGACAAAGTTAGTTGAAATAGACAGTTTTTGCATGAAAACTCATTCCTGGTGGAACTTCATAGCAAAGTACAAAGTTCGTGTTGGATGGATCAATTTAGTTGAAATAGACAGTTTTTGCATGAAAACTCATTCCTGGTGGAACTTCATAGCAAAGTACAAAGTTCGTTTTGGATGGACAAAGTAAGTTGAAATAGACAGTTCTTGCATAAAAACTCATTCCTGGTGGAACTTCATAGCAAAGTACAAAGTTCGTTTTGGATGGACAAAGTTAGTTGAAATAGACAGTTTTTGCATGAAAACTCATTCCTGGTGGAACTTCATAGCAAAGTACAAAGTTCGTGTTGGATGGATCAATTTAGTTGAAATAGACAGTTTTTGCATGAAAACTCATTCCTGGTGGAACTTCATAGCAAAGTACAAAGTTCGTTTTGGATGGACAAAGTTAGTTGAAATAGACAGTTTTTGCATGTAAACTCATTCCTGGTGGAACTTCATAGCAAAGTACAAAGTTCGTTTTGGATGGACAAAGTTAGTTGAAATAGACAGTTTTTGCATGAAAACTCATTCCTGGTGGAACTTCATAGCAAAGTACAAAGTTCGTTTTGGATGGACAAAGTAAGTTGAAATAGACAGTTTTTGCATAAAAACTCATTCCTGGTGGAACTTCATAGCAAAGTACAAAGTTCGTTTTGGATGGATCAATTTAGTTGAAATAGACAGTTTTTGCATGAAAACTCATTCCTGGTGGAACTTCATAGCAAAGTACAAAGTTCGTTTTGGATGGATCAATTTAGTTGAAATAGACAGTTTTTGCATGAAAACTCATTCCTGGTGGAACTTCATAGCAAAGTACAAAGTTCGTTTTGGATGGACAAAGTTAGTTGAAATAGACAGTTTTTGCATGAAAACTCATTCCTGGTGGAACTTCATAGCAAAGTACAAAGTTCGTTTTGGATGGACAAAGTTAGTTGAAATAGACAGTTTTTGCATGAAAACTCATTCCTGGTGGAACTTCATAGCAAAGTACAAAGTTCGTTTTGGATGGACAAAGTTAGTTGAAATAGACAGTTTTTGCATGAAAACTCATTCCTGGTGGAACTTCATTGCAAAGTACAAAGTTCGTTTTGGATGGACAAAGTTAGTTGAAATAGACAGTTTTTGCATGAAAACTCATTCCTGGTGGAACTTCATAGCAAAGTACAAAGTTCGTTTTGGATGGACAAAGTTAGTTGAAATAGACAGTTTTTGCATGAAAACTCATTCCTGGTTGAACTTCATAGCAAAGTACAAAGTTCGTTTTGGATGGATCAATTTAGTTGAAATAGACAGTTTTTGCATGAAAACTCATTCCTGGTGGAACTTCATAGCAAAGTACAAAGTTCGTTTTGGATGGACAAAGTTAGTTGAAATAGACAGTTTTTGCATGAAAACTCATTCCTGGTGGAACTTCATAGCAAAGTACAAAGTTCGTTTTGGATGGACAAAGTTAGTTGAAATAGACAATTTTTGCATGCAAACTCATTCCTGGTAGAACTTCATAGCAAAGTACAAAGTTCGTATCGGATGGACGAATTTAGTTGAAATAGACAGTTTTTGCATGAAAACTCATTCCTGGTGGAACTTCATAGCAAAGTACAAAGTTCGTTTTGGATGGACAAAGTTAGTTGAAATAGACAGTTTTTGCATGAAAACTCATTCCTGGTGGAACTTCATAGCAAAGTACAAAGTTCGTTTTGGATGGACAAAGTTAGTTGAAATAGACAGTTTTTGCATGAAAACTCATTCCTAGTAGAACTTCATAGCAAAGAGCAAAGTTCGTATCGGATGGACGAATTTAGTTGAAATAGACAGTTTTTGCATGAAAACTCATTCCTGGTGGAACTTCATAGCAAAGTACAAAGTTCGTTTTGGATGGACAAAGTTAGTTGAAATAGACAGTTTTTGCATGAAAACTCATTCCTGGTGGAACTTCATAGCAAAGTACAAAGTTCGTTTTGGATGGATCAATTTAGTTGAAATAGACAGTTTTTGCATGAAAACTCATTCCTGGTGGAACTTCATAGCAAAGTACAAAGTTCGTTTTGGATGGACAAAGTTAGTTGAAATAGACAGCTTTTGCATAAAAACTCATTCCTGGTGGAACTTCATAGCAAAGTACAAAATTCGTTTCGGATGGATCAATTTAGTTGAAATAGACAGTTCTTGCATGAAAACTCATTCCTGGTGGAACTTCATAGCAAAGTACAAAGTTCGTTTTGGATGGACAAAGTTAGTTGAAATAGACAGTTTTTGCATGAAAACTCATTCCTGGTGGAACTTCATAGCAAAGTACAAAGTTCGTTTTGGATTGACAAAGTTAGTTGAAATAGACAGTTTTTGCATGCAAACTCATTCCTGGTAGAACTTCATAGCAAAGTACAAAGTTCGTATCGGATGGACGAATTTAGTTGAAATAGACAGTTTTTGCATGAAAACTCATTCCTGGTGGAACTTCATAGCAAAGTACAAAGTTCGTTTTGGATGGACAAAGTTAGTTGAAATAGACAGTTTTTGCATGAAAACTCATTCCTGGTGGAACTTCATAGCAAAGTACAAAGTTCGTTTTGGATGGACAAAGTTAGTTGAAATAGACAGTTTTTGCATGAAAACTCATTCCTGGTAGAACTTCATAGCAAAGAGCAAAGTTCGTATCGGATGGACGAATTTAGTTGAAATAGACAGTTTTTGCATGAAAACTCATTCCTGGTGGAACTTCATAGCAAAGTACAAAATTCGTTTCGGATGAATCAATTTAGTTGAAATAGACAGTTTTTGCATGAAAACTCATTCCTGGTGGAACTTCATAGCAAAGTACAAAGTTCGTTTTGGATGGACAAAGTTAGTTGAAATAGACAGTTTTTGCATAAAAACTCATTCCTGGTGGAACTTCATAGCAAAGTACAAAGTTCGTTTTGGATGGACAAAGTTAGTTGAAATAGACAGTTTTTGCATGAAAACTCATTCCTGGTGGAACTACATAGCAAAGTACAAAGTTCGTTTTGGATGGACAAAGTTAGTTGAAATAGACAGTTTTTGCATAAAAACTCATTCCTGGTGGAACTTCATAGCAAAGTACAAAGTTCGTTTTGGATGGATCAATTTAGTTGAAATAGACAGTTTTTGCATGAAAACTCATTCCTGGTGGAACTTCATAGCAAAGTACAAAGTTCGTTTTGGATGGACAAAGTTAGTTGAAATAGACAGTTTTTGCATAAAAACTCATTCCTGGTGGAACTTCATAGCAAAGTACAAAGTTCGTTTTGGATGGATCAATTTAGTTGAAATAGACAGTTTTTGCATAAAAACTCATTCCTGGTGGAACTTCATAGCAAAGTACAAAGTTCGTTTTGGATGGATCAATTTAGTTGAAATAGACAGTTCTTGCATGAAAACTCATTCCTGGTAGAACTTCATAGCAAAGTACAAAGTTCGTATCGGATGGACGAATTAAGTTGAAATAGACAGTTTTTGCATGAAAACTCATTCCTGGTGGAACTTCATAGCAAAGAACAAAGTTCGTTTTGGATGGATCAATTTAGTTGAAATAGACAGTTTTTGCATGAAAACTCATTCCTGGTGGAACTTCATAGCAAAGTACAAAGTTCGTTTTGGATGGATCAATTTAAGTAAAATAGACAGTTTTTGCATGAAAACTCATTCCTGGTGGAACTTCATAGCAAAGTACAAAGTTCGTTTTGGATGGACAAAGTTAGTTGAAATAGACAGTTTTTGCATGAAAACTCATTCCTGGTGGAACTTCATAGCAAAGTACAAAGTTCGTTTTGGATGGACGAATTTAGTTGAAATAGACAGTTTTTGCATGAAAACTCATTCCTGGTGGAACTTCATAGCACAGTACAAAGTTCGTTTTGGATGGACAAAGTTAGTTGAAATAGACAGTTTTTGCATGAAAACTCATTCCTGGTGGAACTTCATAGCAAAGTACAAAGTTCGTTTTGGATGGATCAATTTAGTTAAAATAGACAGTTTTTGCATGAAAACTCATTCCTGGTGGAACTTCATAGCAAAGTACAAAGTTCGTATCGGATGGACAAAGTTAGTTGAAATAGACAGTTTTTGCATGAAAACTCATTCCTGGTGGAACTTCATAGCAAAGTACAAAGTTCGTTTTGGATGGACAAAGTTAGTTGAAATAGACAGTTTTTGCATAAAAACTCATTCCTGGTGGAACTTCATAGCAAAGTACAAAGTTCGTTTTGGATGGAACAATTTAGTTGAAATAGACAGTTCTTGCATGAAAACTCATTCCTGGTAGAACTTCATAGCAAAGTACAAAGTTCGTTTTAGATGGACAAAGTTAGTTGAAATAGACAGTTTTTGCATGAAAACTCATTCCTGGTGGAACTTCATAGCAAAGTACAAAGTTCGTTTTGGATGGACAAAGTTAGTTGAAATAGACAGCTTTTGCATAAAAACTCATTCCTGGTGGAACTTCATAGCAAAGTACAAAGTTCGTTTTGGATGGATCAATTTAGTTGAAATAGACAGTTTTTGCATGAAAACTCATTCCTGGTGGAACTTCATAGCAAAGTACAAAGTTCGTTTTGGATGGACAAAGTTAGTTGAAATAGACAGTTTTTGCATGAAAACTCATTCCTGGTAGAACTTCATAGCAAAGTACAAAGTTCGTTTTAGATGGACAAAGTTAGTTGAAATAGACAGTTTTTGCATGAAAACTCATTCCTGGTGGAACTTCATAGCAAAGTACAAAGTTCGTTTTGGATGGATCAATTTAGTTGAAATAGACAGTTTTTGCATGAAAACTCATTCCTGGTGGAACTTCATAGGAAAGTACAAAGTTCGTTTTTGATGGATCAATTTAGTTGAAATAGACAGTTTTTGCATAAAAACTCATTCCTGGTGGAACTTCATAGCAAAGTACAAAGTTCGTTTTGGATGGACAAAGTTAGTTGAAATAGACAGTTTTTGCATGAAAACTCATTCCTGGTGGAACTTCATAGCAAAGTACAAAGTTCGTTTTAGATGGACAAAGTTAGTTGAAATAGACAGTTTTTGCATGAAAACTCATTCCTGGTGGAACTTCATAGCAAAGTACAAAGTTCGTTTTGGATGGACGAATTAAGTTGAAATAGACAGTTTTTGCATGAAAACTCATTCCTGGTGGAACTTCATAGCAAAGTACAAAGTTCGTTTTGGATAGACAAAGTTAGTTGAAATAGACAGTTTTTGCATAAAAACTCATTCCTGGTGGAACTTCATAGCAAAGTACAAAGTTCGTTTTGGATGGACAAAGTTAGTTGAAATAGACAGTTTTTGCATGAAAACTCATTCCTGGTAGAACTTCATAGCAAAGTACAAAGTTCGTTTTAGATGGACAAAGTTAGTTGAAATAGACATTTTTTGCATGAAAACTCATTCCTGGTGGAACTTCATAGCAAAGTACAAAGTTCGTTTTGGATGGATCAATTTAGTTGAAATAGACAGTTTTTGCATGAAAACTCATTCCTGGTGGAACTTCATAGCAAAGTACAAAGTTCGTTTTGGATGGACAAAGTTAGTTGAAATAGACAGTTTTTGCATGAAAACTCATTCCTGGTGGAACTTCATAGCAAAGTACAAAGTTCGTTTTGGATGGATCAATTTAGTTGAAATAGACAGTTTTTGCATGAAAACTCATTCCTGGTGGAACTTCATAGCAAAGTACAAAGTTCGTTTTGGATGGACGAATTAAGTTGAAATAGACAGTTTTTGTATGAAAACTCATTCCTGGTGGAACTTCATAGCAAAGTACAAAGTTCGAATCAGATGGACGAATTAAGTTGAAATAGACAGTTTTTGCATGAAAACTCAATCCTGGTAGAACTTCATAGCAAAGTACAAAGTTCGTTTTGGATGGATCAATTTAGTTGAAATAGACAGTTTTTGCATGAAAACTCATTCCTGGTGGAACTTCATAGCAAAGTACAAAGTTCGTTTTGGATGGATCAATTTAGTTGAAATAGACAGTTTTTGCATGAAAACTCATTCCTGGTGGAACTTCATAGCAAAGTACAAAGTTCGTTTTGGATGGACAAAGTTAGTTGAAATAGACAGTTTTTGCATGAAAACTCATTCCTGGTGGAACTTCATAGCAAAGTACAAAGTTCGTTTTGGATGGACAAAGTTAGTTGAAATAGACAGTTTTTGCATAAAAACTCATTCCTGGTGGAACTTCATAGCAAAGTACAAAGTTCGTTTTGGATGGACAAAGTTAGTTGAAATAGACAGTTTTTGCATAAAAACTCATTCCTGGTGGAACTTCATAGCAAAGTACAAAGTTCGTTTTGGATGGATCAATTTAGTTGAAATAGACAGTTTTTGCATGAAAGCTCATTCCTGGTGGAACTTCATAGCAAAGTACAAAGTTCGTTTTGGATGGACAAAGTTAGTTGAAATGGACAGTTTTTGCATGAAAACTCATTCCTGGTGGAACTTCATAGCAAAGTACAAAGTTCGTTTTGGATGGATCAATTTAGTTGAAATAGACAGTTTTTGCATGAAAACTCATTCCTGGTGGAACTTCATAGCAAAGTACAAAGTTCGTTTTGGATGGACAAAGTTAGTTGAAATAGACAGTTTTTGCATGAAAACTCATTCCTGGTGGAACTTCATAGCAAAGTACAAAGTTCGTTTTGGATGGACGAATTAAGTTGAAATAGACAGTTTTTGTATGAAAACTCATTCCTGGTGGAACTTCATAGCAAAGTACAAAGTTCGAATCAGATGGACAAAGTTAGTTGAAATAGACAGTTTTTGCATGAAAACTCATTCCTGGTGGAACTTCATAGCAAAGTACAAAGTTCGTTTTGGATGGACAAAGTTAGTTGAAATAGACAGTTTTTGCATGAAAACTCATTCCTGGTGGAACTTCATAGCAAAGTACAAAGTTCGTTTTGGATGGATCAATTTAGTTGAAATAGACAGTTTTTGCATGAAAACTCATTCCTGGTGGAACTTCATAGCAAAGTACAAAGTTCGAATCAGATGGACAAAGTTAGTTGAAATAGACAGTTTTTGCATGAAAACTCATTCCTGGTGGAACTTCATAGCAAAGTACAAAGTTCGTTTTGGATGGATCAATTTAGTTGAAATAGACAGTTTTTGCATGAAAACTCATTCCTGGTGGAACTTCATAGCAAAGTACAAAGTTCGTTTTGGATGGACAAAGTTAGTTGAAATAGACAGTTTTTGCATGAAAACTCATTCCTGGTGGAACTTCATAGCAAAGTACAAAGTTCGTTTTGGATGGACGAATTAAGTTGAAATAGACAGTTTTTGTATGAAAACTCATTCCTGGTGGAACTTCATAGCAAAGTACAAAGTTCGTTTTGGATGGACAAAGTTAGTTGAAATAGACAGTTTTTGTATGAAAACTCATTCCTTGTGGAACTTCATAGCAAAGTACAAAGTTCGTTTTGGATGGACAAAGTTAGTTGAAATAGACAGTTTTTGTATGAAAACTCATTCCTGGTGGAACTTCATAGCAAAGTACAAAGTTCGTTTTGGATGGACAAAGTTAGTTGAAATAGACAGTTTTTGCATGAAAACTCATTCCTGGTGGAACTTCATAGCAAAGTACAAAGTTCGTTTTGGATGGACAAAGTTAGTTGAAATAGACAGTTTTTGCATGAAAACTCATTCCTGGTGGAACTTCATAGCAAAGTACAAAGTTCGTTTTGGATGGACAAAGTTAGTTGAAATAGACAGTTTTTGCATGAAAACTCATTCCTGGTGGAACTTCATAGCAAAGTACAAAGTTCGTTTTGGATGGACAAAGTTAGTTGAAATAGACAGTTTTTGCATGAAAACTCATTCCTGGTGGAACTTCATAGCAAAGTACAAAGTTCGTTTTGGATGGACGAATTAAGTTGAAATAGACAGTTTTTGTATGAAAACTCATTCCTGGTGGAACTTCATAGCAAAGTACAAAGTTCGTTTTGGATGGACAAAGTTAGTTGAAATAGACAGTTTTTGTATGAAAACTCATTCCTTGTGGAACTTCATAGCAAAGTACAAAGTTCGTTTTGGATGGACAAAGTTAGTTGAAATAGACAGTTTTTGCATGAAAACTCATTCCTGGTGGAACTTCATAGCAAAGTACAAAGTTCGTTTTGGATGGACAAAGTTAGTTGAAATAGACAGTTTTTGCATAAAAACTCATTCCTGGTGGAACTTCATAGCAAAGTACAAAGTTCGTTTTGGATGGACAAAGTTAGTTGAAATAGACAGTTTTTGCATGAAAACTCATTCCTGGTGGAACTTCAAAGCAAAGTACAAAGTTCGTTTTGGATGGACAAAGTTAGTTGAAATCGACAGTTTTTGCATGAAAACTCATTCCTGGTGGAACTTCATAGCAAAGTACAAAGTTCGTTTTGGATGGATCAATTTAGTTGAAATAGACAGTTTTTGCATGTAAACTCATTCCTGGTGGAACTTCATAGCAAAGTACAAAGTTCGTTTTGGATGGACAAAGTTAGTTGAAATAGACAGTTTTTGCATGAAAACTCATTCCTGGTGGAACTTCATAGCAAAGTACAAAGTTCGTTTTGGATGGACAAAGTTAGTTGAAATAGACAGTTTTTGCATAAAAACTCATTCCTGGTGGAACTTCATAGCAAAGTACAAAGTTCGTTTCGGATGGATCAATTTAGTTGAAATAGACAGTTTTTGCATGAAAACTCATTCCTGGTGGAACTTCATAGCAAAGTACAAAGTTCGTTTTGGATGGACAAAGTTAGTTGAAATAGACAGTTTTTGCATGAAAACTCATTCCTGGTGGAACTTCATAGCAAAGTACAAAGTTCGTTTTGGATGGACAAAGTTAGTTGAAATAGACAGTTTTTGCATGAAAACTCATTCCTGGTGGAACTTCAAAGCAAAGTACAAAGTTCGTTTTGGATGGACAAAGTTAGTTGAAATCGACAGTTTTTGCATGAAAACTCATTCCTGGTGGAACTTCATAGCAAAGTACAAAGTTCGTTTTGGATGGATCAATTTAGTTTAAATAGACAGTTCTTGCATGAAAACTCATTCCTGGTGGAACTTCATAGCAAAGTACAAAATTCGTTTCGGATGGATCAATTTAGTTGAAATAGACAGTTTTTGCATGAAAACTCATTCCTGGTGGAACTTCATAGCAAAGTACAAAGTTCGTTTTGGATGGACAAAGTTAGTTGAAATAGACAGTTTTTGCATAAAAACTCATTCCTGGTGGAACTTCATAGCAAAGTACAAAGTTCGTTTTGGATGGACAAAGTTAGTTGAAATAGACAGTTTTTGCATGAAAACTCATTCCTGGTGGAACTTCATAGCAAAGTACAAAGTTCGTTTTGGATGGACAAAGTTAGTTGAAATAGACAGTTTTTGCATGAAAACTCATTCCTGGTGGAACTTCATAGCAAAGTACAAAGTTCGTTTTGGATGGACAAAGTTAGTTGAAATAGACAGTTTTTGCATGAAAACTCATTCCTGGTGGAACTTCATAGCAAAGTACAAAGTTCGTTTTGGATGGATGAATTTAGTTGAAATAGACAGTTTTTGCATGAAAACTCATTCCTGGTGGAACTTCATAGCAAAGTACAAAGTTCGTTTTGGATGGATGAATTTAGTTGAAATAGACAGTTTTTGCATGAAAACTCATTCCTGGTAGAACTTCATAGCAAAGTACAAAGTTCGTTTTGGATGGATCAATTAAGTTGAAATAGACAGTTTTTGCATGAAAACTCATTCCTGGTAGAACTTCATAGCAAAGTACAAAGTTCGTATCGGATGGACGAATTTAGTTGAAATAGACAGTTTTTGCATAAAAACTCATTCCTGGTGGAACTTCATAGCAAAGTACAAAGTTCGTATCGGATGGACGAATTTAGTTGAAATAGACAGTTTTTTGCATGAAAACTCATTCCTGGTGGAACTTCATAGCAAAGTACAAAGTTCGTTTCGGATGGATCAATTTAGTTGAAATAGACAGTTTTTGCATGAAAACTCATTCCTGGTGGAACTTCATAGCAAAGTACAAAGTTCGTTTTGGATGGACAAAGTTAGTTGAAATAGACAGTTTTTGCATAAAAACTCATTCCTGGTGGAACTTCATAGCAAAGTACAAAGTTCGTTTTGGATGGACAAAGTTAGTTGAAATAGACAGTTTTTGCATGAAAACTCATTCCTGGTGGAACTTCATAGCAAAGTACAAAG
This sequence comes from Anopheles moucheti, assembly GCF_943734755.1. NCBI lineage: Eukaryota > Metazoa > Arthropoda > Insecta > Diptera > Culicidae > Anopheles > Anopheles moucheti. The sequence continues at coordinate 318,260 of NW_026453654.1, forward strand.
TTCGTTTTGGATGGACAAAGTTAGTTGAAATAGACAGTTTTTGCATGAAAACTCATTCCTGGTAGAACTTCATAGCAAAGTACAAAGTTCGTATCGGATGGACAAAGTTAGTTGAAATAGACAGTTTTTGCATGAAAACTCATTCCTGGTGGAACTTCATAGCAAAGTACAAAGTTCGTTTCGGATGGATCAATTTAGTTGAAATAGACAGTTCTTGCATGAAAACTCATTCCTGGTGGAACTTCATAGCAAAGTACAAAGTTCGTTTTGAATGGACAAAGTTAGTTGAAATAGACAGTTTTTGCATGAAAACTCATTCCTGGTGGAACTTCATAGCAAAGTACAAAGTTCGTTTTGGATGGATCAATTTAGTTGAAATAGACAGTTTTTGCATGAAAACTCATTCCTGGTGGAACTTCATAGCAAAGTACAAAGTTCGTTTTGGATGGATCAATTTAGTTGAAATAGACAGTTTTTGCATGAAAACTCATTCCTGGTAGAACTTCATAGCAAAGTACAAAGTTCGTATCGGATGGACGAATTTAGTTGAAATAGACAGTTTTTGCATAAAAACTCATTCCTGGTGGAACTTCATAGCAAAGTACAAAGTTCTTATCGGATGGACGAATTTAGTTGAAATAGACAGTTTTTGCATGAAAACTCATTCCTGGTGGAACTTCATAGCAAAGTACAAAATTCGTTTCGGATGGATCAATTTAGTTGAAATAGACAGTTTTTGCATGAAAACTCATTCCTGGTGGAACTTCATAGCAAAGTACAAAGTTCGTTTTGGATGGACAAAGTTAGTTGAAATAGACAGTTTTTGCATAAAAACTCATTCCTGGTGGAACTTCATAGCAAAGTACAAAGTTCGTTTTGGATGGACAAAGTTAGTTGAAATAGACAGTTTTTGCATGAAAACTCATTCCTGGTGGAACTTCATAGCAAAGTATAAAGTTCGTTTTGGATGGATCAATTTAGTTGAAATAGACAGTTTTTGCATGAAAACTCATTCCTGGTGGAACTTCATAGCAAAGTACAAAGTTCGTTTTGGATGGACAAAGTTAGTTGAAATAGACAGTTTTTGCATAAAAACTCATTCCTGGTGGAACTTCATAGCAAAGTACAAAGTTCGTATCGGATGGATCAATTTAGTTGAAATAGACAGTTTTTGCATGAAAACTCATTCCTGGTGGAACTTCATAGCAAAGTACAAAATTCGTTTCGGATGGATCAATTTAGTTGAAATAGACAGTTCTTGCATGAAAACTCATTCCTGGTGGAACTTCATAGCAAAGTACAAAGTTCGTTTTGGATGGACAAAGTTAGTTGAAATAAACAGTTTTGGCATGAAAACTCATTCCTGGTAGAACTTCATAGCAAAGTACAAAGTTCGTATCGGATGGACGAATTTAGTTGAAATAGACAGTTTTTGCATGAAAACTCATTCCTGGTGGAACTTCATAGCAAAGTACAAAATTCGTTTCGGATGGATCAATTTAGTTGAAATAGACAGTTTTTGCATGAAAACTCATTCCTGGTGGAACTTCATAGCAAAGTACAAAGTTCGTTTTGGATGGACAAAGTTAGTTGAAATAGACAGTTTTTGCATGAAAACTCATTCCTGGTGGAACTTCATAGCAAAGTACAAAGTTCGTTTTGGATGGACAAAGTTAGTAGAAATAGACAGTTTTTGCATGAAAACTCATTCCTGGTGGAACTTCATAGCAAAGTATAAAGTTCGTTTTGGATGGACAAAGTTAGTTGAAATAGACAGTTTTTGCATGAAAACTCATTCCTGGTGGAACTTCATAGCAAAGTACAAAGTTCGTTTTGGATGGATCAATTTAGTTGAAATAGACAGTTTTTGCATGAAAACTCATTCCTGGTGGAACTTCATAGCAAAGTACAAAGTTCGTTTTGGATGGATGAATTTAGTTGAAATAGACAGTTTTTGCATGAAAACTCATTCCTGGTGGAACTTCATAGCAAAGTACAAAGTTCGTTTTGGATGGATCAATTTAGTTGAAATAGACAGTTTTTGCATGAAAACTCATTCCTGGTGGAACTTCATAGCAAAGTACAAAGTTCGTTTTGGATGGACAAAGTTAGTTGAAATAGACAGTTTTTGCATGAAAACTCATTCCTGGTGGAACTTCATAGCAAAGTACAAAGTTCGTTTTGGATGGACAAAGTTAGTTGAAATAGACAGTTTTTGCATGAAAACTCATTCCTGGTAGAACTTCATAGCAAAGTACAAAGTTCGTATCGGATGGACGAATTTAGTTGAAATAGACAGTTTTTGCATGAAAACTCATTTCTGGTGGAACTTCATAGCAAAGTACAAAGTTCGTTTTGGATGGACAAAGTTAGTTGAAATAGACAGTTTTTGCATAAAAACTCATTCCTGGTGGAACTTCATAGCAAAGTACAAAGTTCGTTTTGAATGGACAAAGTTAGTTTAAATAGACAGTTTTTGCATGAAAACTCATTCCTGGTGGAACTTCATAGCAAAGTACAAAGTTCGTTTTGGATGGATCAATTTAGTTGAAATAGACAGTTTTTGCATGAAAACTCATTCCTGGTGGAACTTCATAGCAAAGTACAAAGTTCGTTTTGGATGGATCAATTTAGTTGAAATAGACAGTTTTTGCATGAAAACTCATTCCTGGTAGAACTTCATAGCAAAGTACAAAGTTCGTATCGGATGGACGAATTTAGTTGAAATAGACAGTTTTTGCATAAAAACTCATTCCTGGTGGAACTTCATAGCAAAGTACAAAGTTCGTATCGGATGGACGAATTTAGTTGAAATAGACAGTTTTTGCATGAAAACTCATTCCTGGTGGAACTTCATAGCAAAGTACAAAATTCGTTTCGGATGGATCAATTTAGTTGAAATAGACAGTTTTTGCATGAAAACTCATTCCTGGTGGAACTTCATAGCAAAGTACAAAGTTCGTTTTGGATGGACAAAGTTAGTTGAAATAGACAGTTTTTGCATAAAAACTCATTCCTGGTGGAACTTCATAGCAAAGTACAAAGTTCGTTTTGGATGGACAAAGTTAGTTGAAATAGACAGTTTTTGCATGAAAACTCATTCCTGGTGGAACTTCATAGCAAAGTATAAAGTTCGTTTTGGATGGATCAATTTAGTTGAAATAGACAGTTTTTGCATGAAAACTCATTCCTGGTGGAACTTCATAGCAAAGTACAAAGTTCGTTTTGGATGGACAAAGTTAGTTGAAATAGACAGTTTTTGCATGAAAACTCATTCCTGGTGGAACTTCATAGCAAAGTACAAAATTCGTTTCGGATGGATCAATTTAGTTGAAATAGACAGTTCTTGCATGAAAACTCATTCCTGGTGGAACTTCATAGCAAAGTACAAAGTTCGTTTTGGATGGACAAAGTTAGTTGAAATAAACAGTTTTGGCATGAAAACTCATTCCTGGTGGAACTTCATAGCAAAGTACAAAGTTCGTTTTGGATGGACAAAGTTAGTTGAAATAGACAGTTTTTGCATGAAAACTCATTCCTGGTAGAACTTCATAGCAAAGTACAAAGTTCGTATCGGATGGACGAATTTAGTTGAAATAGACAGTTTTTGCATGAAAACTCATTCCTGGTGGAACTTCATAGCAAAGTACAAAATTCGTTTCGGATGGATCAATTTAGTTGAAATAGACAGTTTTTGCATGAAAACTCATTCCTGGTGGAACTTCATAGCAAAGTACAAAGTTCGTTTTGGATGGACAAAGTTAGTTGAAATAGACAGTTTTTGCATAAAAACTCATTCCTGGTGGAACTTCATAGCAAAGTACAAAGTTCGTTTTGGATGGACAAAGTTAGTAGAAATAGTCAGTTTTTGCATGAAAACTCATTCCTGGTGGAACTTCATAGCAAAGTATAAAGTTCGTTTTGGATGGACAAAGTTAGTTGAAATAGACAGTTTTTGCATGAAAACTCATTCCTGGTGGAACTTCATAGCAAAGTACAAAGTTCGTTTTGGATGGATCAATTTAGTTGAAATAGACAGTTTTTGCATGAAAACTCATTCCTGGTGGAACTTCATAGCAAAGTACAAAGTTCGTTTTGGATGGATGAATTTAGTTGAAATAGACAGTTTTTGCATGAAAACTCATTCCTGGTGGAACTTCATAGCAAAGTACAAAGTTCGTTTTGGATGGATCAATTTAGTTGAAATAGACAGTTTTTGCATGAAAACTCATTCCTGGTGGAACTTCATAGCAAAGTACAAAGTTCGTTTTGGATGGACAAAGTTAGTTGAAATAGACAGTTTTTGCATGAAAACTCATTCCTGGTGGAACTTCATAGCAAAGTACAAAGTTCGTTTTGGATGGACAAAGTTAGTTGAAATAGACAGTTTTTGCATGAAAACTCATTCCTGGTAGAACTTCATAGCAAAGTACAAAGTTCGTATCGGATGGACGAATTTAGTTGAAATAGACAGTTTTTGCATGAAAACTCATTTCTGGTGGAACTTCATAGCAAAGTACAAAGTTCGTTTTGGATGGACAAAGTTAGTTGAAATAGACAGTTTTTGCATGAAAACTCATTCCTGGTGGAACTTCATAGCAAAGTACAAAGTTCGTTTTGGATGGACAAAGTTAGTTGAAATAGACAGTTTTTGCATGAAAACTCATTCCTGGTGGAACTTCATAGCAAAGTACAAAGTTCGTTTTGGATGGATCAATTTAGTTGAAATAGACAGTTTTTGCATGAAAACTCATTCCTGGTGGAACTTCATAGCAAAGTACAAAGTTCGTTTTGGATGGACAAAGTTAGTTGAAATAGACAGTTTTTGCATGAAAACTCATTCCTGGTAGAACTTCATAGCAAAGTACAAAGTTCGTATCGGATGGACGAATTTAGTTGAAATAGACAGTTTTTGCATGAAAACTCATTCCTGGTGGAACTTCATAGCAAAGTACAAAATTCGTTTTAGATGGACAAAGTTAGTTGAAATAGACAGTTTTTGCATGAAAACTCATTCCTGGTGGAACTTCATAGCAAAGTACAAAGTTCGTTTTGGATGGACAAAGTTAGTTGAAATAGACAGCTTTTGCATAAAAACTCATTCCTGGTAGAACTTCATAGCAAAGTACAAAGTTCGTATCGGATGGACGAATTTAGTTGAAATAGACAGTTTTTGCATGAAAACTCATTCCTGGTGGAACTTCATAGCAAAGTACAAAATTCGTTTCGGATGGATCAATTTAGTTGAAATAGACAGTTCTTGCATGAAAACTCATTCCTGGTGGAACTTCATAGCAAAGTACAAAGTTCGTTTTGGATGGACAAAGTTAGTTGAAATAGACAGTTTTTGCATGAAAACTCATTCCTGGTGGAACTTCATAGCAAAGTACAAAGTTCGTTTTGGATGGACAAAGTTAGTTGAAATAGACAGTTTTTGCATGCAAACTCATTCCTGGTAGAACTTCATAGCAAAGTACAAAGTTCGTATCGGATGGACGAATTTAGTTGAAATAGACAGTTTTTGCATGAAAACTCATTCCTGGTGGAACTTCATAGCAAAGTACAAAGTTCGTTTTGGATGGACAAAGTTAGTTGAAATAGACAGTTTTTGCATGAAAACTCATTCCTGGTGGAACTTCATAGCAAAGTACAAAGTTCGTTTTGGATGGACAAAGTTAGTTGAAATAGACAGTTTTTGCATGAAAACTCATTCCTGGTAGAACTTCATAGCAAAGTACAAAGTTCGTATCGGATGGACGAATTTAGTTGAAATAGACAGTTTTTGCATGAAAACTCATTCCTGGTGGAACTTCATAGCAAAGTACAAAATTCGTTTTGGATGGATCAATTTAGTTGAAATAGACAGTTTTTGCATGAAAACTCATTCCTGGTGGAACTTCATAGCAAAGTACAAAGTTCGTTTTGGATGGACAAAGTTAGTTGAAATAGACAGTTTTTGCATAAAAACTCATTCCTGGTGGAACTTCATAGCAAAGTACAAAGTTCGTTTTGGATGGACAAAGTTAGTTGAAATAGACAGTTTTTGCATGAAAACTCATTCCTGGTGGAACTTCATAGCAAAGTACAAAGTTCGTTTTGGATGGACAAAGTTAGTTGAAATAGACAGTTTTTGCATAAAAACTCATTCCTGGTGGAACTTCATAGCAAAGTACAAAGTTCGTTTTGGATGGATCAATTTAGTTGAAATAGACAGTTTTTGCATGAAAACTCATTCCTGGTGGAACTTCATAGCAAAGTACAAAGTTCGTTTTGGATGGACAAAGTTAGTTGAAATAGACAGTTTTTGCATAAAAACTCATTCCTGGTGGAACTTCATAGCAAAGTACAAAGTTCGTTTTGGATGGATCAATTTAGTTGAAATAGACAGTTTTTGCATAAAAACTCATTCCTGGTGGAACTTCATAGCAAAGTGCAAAGTTCGTTTTGGATGGATCAATTTAGTTGAAATAGACAGTTCTTGCATGAAAACTCATTCCTGGTAGAACTTCATAGCAAAGTACAAAATTCGTTTTTAATGGATCAATTTAGTTGAAATAGACAGTTTTTGCATGAAAACTCATTCCTGGTGGAACTTCATAGCAAAGAACAAAGTTCGTTTTGGATGGATCAATTTAGTTGAAATAGACAGTTTTTGCATGAAAACTCATTCCTGGTGGAACTTCATAGCAAAGTACAAAGTTCGTTTTGGATGGATCAATTTAGTTAAAATAGACAGTTTTTGCATGAAAACTCATTCCTGGTGGAACTTCATAGCAAAGTACAAAGTTCGTTTTGGATGGACAAAGTTAGTTGAAATAGACAGTTTTTGCATGAAAACTCATTCCTGGTGGAACTTCATAGCAAAGTACAAAGTTCGTTTTGGATGGACGAATTTAGTTGAAATAGACAGTTTTTGCATGTAAACTCATTCCTGGTGGAACTTCATAGCAAAGAACAAAGTTCGTATCGGATGCACCAATTTAGTTGAAATAGACAGTTTTTGCATGAAAACTCATTCCTGGTGGAACTTCATAGCAAAGTACAAAGTTCGTTTTGGATGGATCAATTTAGTTAAAATAGACAGTTTTTGCATGAAAACTCATTCCTGGTGGAACTTCATAGCAAAGTACAAAGTTCGTTTTGGATGGACAAAGTTAGTTGAAATAGACAGTTTTTGCATGAAAACTCATTCCTGGTGGAACTTCATAGCAAAGTACAAAGTTCGTTTTGGATGGACAAAGTTAGTTGAAATAGACAGTTTTTGCATAAAAACTCATTCCTGGTGGAACTTCATAGCAAAGTACAAAGTTCGTTTTGGATGGATCAATTTAGTTGAAATAGACAGTTCTTGCATGAAAACTCATTCCTGGTAGAACTTCATAGCAAAGTACAAAGTTCGTTTTAGATGGACAAAGTTAGTTGAAATAGACAGTTTTTGCATGAAAACTCATTCCTGGTGGAACTTCATAGCAAAGTACAAAGTTCGTTTTGGATGGACAAAGTTAGTTGAAATAGACAGCTTTTGCATAAAAACTCATTCCTGGTGGAACTTCATAGCAAAGTACAAAGTTCGTTTTGGATGGATCAATTTAGTTGAAATAGACAGTTTTTGCATGAAAACTCATTCCTGGTGGAACTTCATAGCAAAGTACAAAGTTCGTTTTGGATGGACAAAGTTAGTTGAAATAGACAGTTTTTGCATGAAAACTCATTCCTGGTAGAACTTCATAGCAAAGTACAAAGTTCGTTTTAGATGGACAAAGTTAGTTGAAATAGACAGTTTTTGCATGAAAACTCATTCCTGGTGGAACTTCATAGCAAAGTACAAAGTTCGTTTTGGATGGATCAATTTAGTTGAAATAGACAGTTTTTGCATGAAAACTCATTCCTGGTGGAACTTCATAGGAAAGTACAAAGTTCGTTTTTGATGGATCAATTTAGTTGAAATAGACAGTTTTTGCATAAAAACTCATTCCTGGTGGAACTTCATAGCAAAGTACAAAGTTCGTTTTGGATGGACAAAGTTAGTTGAAATAGACAGTTTTTGCATAAAAACTCATTCCTGGTGGAACTTCATAGCAAAGTACAAAGTTCGTTTTGGATGGACAAAGTTAGTTGAAATAGACAGTTTTTGCATGAAAACTCATTCCTGGTGGAACTTCATAGCAAAGTACAAAGTTCGTTTTAGATGGACAAAGTTAGTTGAAATAGACAGTTTTTGCATGAAAACTCATTCCTGGTGGAACTTCATAGCAAAGTACAAAGTTCGTTTTGGATGGACGAATTAAGTTGAAATAGACAGTTTTTGCATGAAAACTCATTCCTGGTGGAACTTCATAGCAAAGTACAAAGTTCGTTTTGGATGGACGAAATAAGTTGAAATAGACAGTTTTTGTATGAAAACTCATTCCTGGTGGAACTTCATAGCAAAGTACAAAGTTCGAATCAGATGGACGAATTAAGTTGAAATAGACAGTTTTTGCATGAAAACTCATTCCTGGTAGAACTTCATAGCAAAGTACAAAGTTCGTTTTAGATGGACAAAGTTAGTTGAAATAGACAGTTTTTGCATGAAAACTCATTCCTGGTGGAACTTCATAGCAAAGTACAAAGTTCGTTTTGGATGGATCAATTTAGTTGGAATAGACAGTATTTGCATAAAAACTCATTCCTGGTGGAACTTCATAGCAAAGTACAAAGTTCGTTTTGGATGGACAAAGTTAGTTGAAATAGACAGTTTTTGCATAAAAACTCATTCCTGGTGGAACTTCATAGCAAAGTACAAAGTTCGTTTTGGATGGATCAATTTAGTTGAAATAGACAGTTCTTGCATGAAAACTCATTCCTGGTAGAACTTCATAGCAAAGTACAAAGTTCGTTTTAGATGGACAAAGTTAGTTGAAATAGACAGTTTTTGCATGAAAACTCATTCCTGGTGGAACTTCATAGCAAAGTACAAAGTTCGTTTTGGATGGACAAAGTTAGTTGAAATAGACAGCTTTTGCATAAAAACTCATTCCTGGTGGAACTTCATAGCAAAGTACAAAGTTCGTTTTGGATGGACAAAGTTAGTTGAAATAGACAGTTTTTGCATGAAAACTCATTCCTGGTGGAACTTCATAGCAAAGTACAAAGTTCGTTTTGGATGGACAAAGTTAGTTGAAATAGACAGTTTTTGCATGAAAACTCATTCCTGGTAGAACTTCATAGCAAAGTACAAAGTTCGTATCGGATGGACGAATTTAGTTGAAATAGACAGTTTTTGCATGAAAACTCATTCCTGGTGGAACTTCATAGCAAAGTACAAAGTTCGTTTTAGATGGACAAAGTTAGTTGAAATAGACAGTTTTTGCATGAAAACTCATTCCTGGTGGAACTTCATAGCAAAGTACAAAGTTCGTTTTGGATGGACGAATTAAGTTGAAATAGACAGTTTTTGCATGAAAACTCATTCCTGGTGGAACTTCATAGCAAAGTACAAAGTTCGTTTTGGATGGATCAATTTAGTTGAAATAGACAGTTCTTGCATGAAAACTCATTCCTGGTAGAACTTCATAGCAAAGTACAAAGTTCGTTTTAGATGGACAAAGTTAGTTGAAATAGACAGTTTTTGCATAAAAACTCATTCCTGGTGGAACTTCATAGCAAAGTACAAAGTTCGTTTTGGATGGATCAATTTAGTTGAAATAGACAGTTCTTGCATGAAAACTCATTCCTGGTAGAACTTCATAGCAAAGTACAAAGTTCGTTTTAGATGGACAAAGTTAGTTGAAATAGACAGTTTTTGCATGAAAACTCATTCCTGGTGGAACTTCATAGCAAAGTACAAAGTTCGTTTTGGATGGACAAAGTTAGTTGAAATAGACAGTTTTTGCATGAAAACTCATTCCTGGTGGAACTTCATAGCAAAGTACAAAGTTCGTTTTGGATGGACAAAGTTAGTTGAAATAGACAGTTTTTGCATGAAAACTCATTCCTGGTGGAACTTCATAGGAAAGTACAAAGTTCGTTTTTGATGGATCAATTTAGTTGAAATAGACAGTTTTTGCATAAAAACTCATTCCTGGTGGAACTTCATAGCAAAGTACAAAGTTCGTTTTGGATGGACAAAGTTAGTTGAAATAGACAGTTTTTGCATAAAAACTCATTCCTGGTGGAACTTCATAGCAAAGTACAAAGTTCGTTTTGGATGGACAAAGTTAGTTGAAATAGACAGTTTTTGCATGAAAACTCATTCCTGGTGGAACTTCATAGCAAAGTACAAAGTTCGTTTTAGATGGACAAAGTTAGTTGAAATAGACAGTTTTTGCATGAAAACTCATTCCTGGTGGAACTTCATAGCAAAGTACAAAGTTCGTTTTGGATGGACGAATTAAGTTGAAATAGACAGTTTTTGCATGAAAACTCATTCCTGGTGGAACTTCATAGCAAAGTACAAAGTTCGTTTTGGATGGACGAAATAAGTTGAAATAGACAGTTTTTGTATGAAAACTCATTCCTGGTGGAACTTCATAGCAAAGTACAAAGTTCGAATCAGATGGACGAATTAAGTTGAAATAGACAGTTTTTGCATGAAAACTCATTCCTGGTAGAACTTCATAGCAAAGTACAAAGTTCGTTTTAGATGGACAAAGTTAGTTGAAATAGACAGTTTTTGCATGAAAACTCATTCCTGGTGGAACTTCATAGCAAAGTACAAAGTTCGTTTTGGATGGATCAATTTAGTTGAAATAGACAGTATTTGCATAAAAACTCATTCCTGGTGGAACTTCATAGCAAAGTACAAAGTTCGTTTTGGATGGACAAAGTTAGTTGAAATAGACAGTTTTTGCATAAAAACTCATTCCTGGTGGAACTTCATAGCAAAGTACAAAGTTCGTTTTGGATGGATCAATTTAGTTGAATTAGACAGTTTTTGCATGAAAACTCATTCCTGGTGGAACTTCATAGCAAAGTACAAAGTTCGTTTTGGATGGACGAATTAAGTTGAAATAGACAGTTTTTGTATGAAAACTCATTCCTGGTGGAACTTCATAGCAAAGTACAAAGTTCGAATCAGATGGACGAATAAAGTTGAAATAGACAGTTTTTGCATGAAAACTCAATCCTGGTAGAACTTCATAGCAAAGTACAAAGTTCGTTTTAGATGGACAAAGTTAGTTGAAATAGACAGTTTTTGCATGAAAACTCATTCCTGGTGGAACTTCATAGCAAAGTACAAAGTTCGTTTTGGATGGATCAATTTAGTTGAAATAGACAGTTTTTGCATGAAAACTCATTCCTGGTGGAACTTCATAGCAAAGTACAAAGTTCGTTTTGGATGGACAAAGTTAGTTGAAATAGACAGTTTTTGCATGAAAACTCATTCCTGGTGGAACTTCATAGCAAAGTACAAAGTTCGTTTTGGATGGACAAAGTTAGTTGAAATAGACAGTTTTTGCATAAAAACTCATTCCTGGTGGAACTTCATAGCAAAGTACAAAGTTCGTTTTGGATGGACAAAGTTAGTTGAAATAGACAGTTTTTGCATAAAAACTCATTCCTGGTGGAACTTCATAGCAAAGTACAAAGTTCGTTTTGGATGGATCAATTTAGTTGAAATAGACAGTTTTTGCATGAAAACTCATTCCTGGTGGAACTTCATAGCAAAGTACAAAGTTCGTTTTGGATGGACAAAGTTAGTTGAAATAGACAGTTTTTGCATGAAAACTCATTCCTGGTGGAACTTCATAGCAAAGTACAAAGTTCGTTTTGGATGGATCAATTTAGTTGAAATAGACAGTTTTTGCATGAAAACTCATTCCTGGTGGAACTTCATAGCAAAGTACAAAGTTCGTTTTGGATGGACAAAGTTAGTTGAAATAGACAGTTTTTGCATGAAAACTCATTCCTGGTGGAACTTCATAGCAAAGTACAAAGTTCGTTTTGGATGGACGAATTAAGTTGAAATAGACAGTTTTTGTATGAAAACTCATTCCTGGTGGAACTTCATAGCAAAGTACAAAGTTCGAATCAGATGGACAAAGTTAGTTGAAATAGACAGTTTTTGCATGAAAACTCATTCCTGGTGGAACTTCATAGCAAAGTACAAAGTTCGTTTTGGATGGACAAAGTTAGTTGAAATAGACAGTTTTTGCATGAAAACTCATTCCTGGTGGAACTTCATAGCAAAGTACAAAGTTCGTTTTGGATGGATCAATTTAGTTGAAATAGACAGTTTTTGCATGAAAACTCATTCCTGGTGGAACTTCATAGCAAAGTACAAAGTTCGAATCAGATGGACAAAGTTAGTTGAAATAGACAGTTTTTGCATGAAAACTCATTCCTGGTGGAACTTCATAGCAAAGTACAAAGTTCGTTTTGGATGGATCAATTTAGTTGAAATAGACAGTTTTTGCATGAAAACTCATTCCTGGTGGAACTTCATAGCAAAGTACAAAGTTCGTTTTGGATGGACAAAGTTAGTTGAAATAGACAGTTTTTGCATGAAAACTCATTCCTGGTGGAACTTCATAGCAAAGTACAAAGTTCGTTTTGGATGGACGAATTAAGTTGAAATAGACAGTTTTTGTATGAAAACTCATTCCTGGTGGAACTTCATAGCAAAGTACAAAGTTCGTTTTGGATGGACAAAGTTAGTTGAAATAGACAGTTTTTGTATGAAAACTCATTCCTTGTGGAACTTCATAGCAAAGTACAAAGTTCGTTTTGGATGGACAAAGTTAGTTGAAATAGACAGTTTTTGTATGAAAACTCATTCCTGGTGGAACTTCATAGCAAAGTACAAAGTTCGTTTTGGATGGACAAAGTTAGTTGAAATAGACAGTTTTTGCATGAAAACTCATTCCTGGTGGAACTTCATAGCAAAGTACAAAGTTCGTTTTGGATGGACAAAGTTAGTTGAAATAGACAGTTTTTGCATGAAAACTCATTCCTGGTGGAACTTCATAGCAAAGTACAAAGTTCGTTTTGGATGGACAAAGTTAGTTGAAATAGACAGTTTTTGCATGAAAACTCATTCCTGGTGGAACTTCATAGCAAAGTACAAAGTTCGTTTTGGATGGATCAATTTAGTTGAAATAGACAGTTTTTGCATGTAAACTCATTCCTGGTGGAACTTCATAGCAAAGTACAAAGTTCGTTTTGGATGGACAAAGTTAGTTGAAATAGACAGTTTTTGCATGAAAACTCATTCCTGGTGGAACTTCATAGCAAAGTACAAAGTTCGTTTTGGATGGACAAAGTTAGTTGAAATAGACAGTTTTTGCATAAAAACTCATTCCTGGTGGAACTTCATAGCAAAGTACAAAGTTCGTTTTGGATGGACAAAGTTAGTTGAAATAGACAGTTTTTGCATGAAAACTCATTCCTGGTGGAACTTCATAGCAAAGTACAAAGTTCGTTTTGGATGGACAAAGTTAGTTGAAATAGACAGTTTTTGCATAAAAACTCATTCCTGGTGGAACTTCATAGCAAAGTACAAAGTTCGTTTCGGATGGATCAATTTAGTTGAAATAGACAGTTCTTGCATGAAAACTCATTCCTGGTGGAACTTCATAGCAAAGTACAAAGTTCGTTTTGGATGGATCATTTTAGTTAAAATAGACAGTTTTTGCATGAAAACTCATTCCTGGTGGAACTTCATAGCAAAGTACAAAGTTCGTTTTGGATGGATCATTTTAGTTGAAATAGACAGTTTTTGCATGAAAACTCATTCCTGGTGGAACTACATAGCAAAGTACAAAGTTCGTTTTGGATGGACAAAGTTAGTTGAAATAGACAGTTTTTGCATAAAAACTCATTCCTGGTGGAACTTCATAGCAAAGTACAAAGTTCGTTTTGGATGGATCAATTTAGTTGAAATAGACAGTTTTTGCATGAAAACTCATTCCTGGTGGAACTTCATAGCAAAGTACAAAGTTCGTTTTGGATGGATCATTTTAGTTGAAATAGACAGTTTTTGCATGAAAACTCATTCCTGGTGGAACTACATAGCAAAGTACAAAGTTCGTTTTGGATGGACAAAGTTAGTTGAAATAGACAGTTTTTGCATAAAAACTCATTCCTGGTGGAACTTCATAGCAAAGTACAAAGTTCGTTTTGGATGGATCAATTTAGTTGAAATAGACAGTTTTTGCATGAAAACTCATTCCTGGTGGAACTTCATAGCAAAGTACAAAGTTCGTTTTGGATGGACAAAGTTAGTTGAAATAGACAGTTTTTGCATGAAAACTCATTCCTGGTGGAACTTCATAGCAAAGTACAAAGTTCGTTTTGGATGGACAAAGTTAGTTGAAATAGACAGTTTTTGCATAAAAACTCATTCCTGGTGGAACTTCATAGCAAAGTACAAAGTTCGTTTTGGATGGATCAATTTAGTTGAAATAGACAGTTTTTGCATAAAAACTCATTCCTGGTGGAACTTCATAGCAAAGTACAAAGTTCGTTTTGGATGGATCAATTTAGTTGAAATAGACAGTTCTTGCATGAAAACTCATTCCTGGTAGAACTTCATAGCAAAGTACAAAGTTCGTATCGGATGGACGAATTAAGTTGAAATAGACAGTTTTTGCATGAAAACTCATTCCTGGTGGAACTTCATAGCAAAGAACAAAGTTCGTTTTGGATGGACGAATTTAGTTGAAATAGACAGTTTTTGCATGTAAACTCATTCCTGGTGGAACTTCATAGCAAAGAACAAAGTTCGTATCGGATGCACCAATTTAGTTGAAATAGACAGTTTTTGCATGAAAACTCATTCCTGGTGGAACTTCATAGCAAAGTACAAAGTTCGTTTTGGATGGATCAATTTAGTTAAAATAGACAGTTTTTGCATGAAAACTCATTCCTGGTGGAACTTCATAGCAGAGTACAAAGTTCGTTTTGGATGGACAAAGTTAGTTGAAATAGACAGTTTTTGCATGAAAACTCATTCCTGGTGGAACTTCATAGCAAAGTACAAAGTTCGTTTTGGATGGACGAATTTAGTTGAAATAGACAGTTTTTGCATGTAAACTCATTCCTGGTGGAACTTCATAGCAAAGAACAAAGTTCGTATCGGATGCACCAATTTAGTTGAAATAGACAGTTTTTGCATGAAAACTCATTCCTGGTGGAACTTCATAGCAAAGTACAAAGTTCGTTTTGGATGGATCAATTTAGTTAAAATAGACAGTTTTTGCATGAAAACTCATTCCTGGTGGAACTTCATAGCAAAGTACAAAGTTCGTTTTGGATGGACAAAGTTAGTTGAAATAGACAGTTTTTGCATGAAAACTCATTCCTGGTGGAACTTCATAGCAAAGTACAAAGTTCGTTTTGGATGGACAAAGTTAGTTGAAATAGACAGTTTTTGCATAAAAACTCATTCCTGGTGGAACTTCATAGCAAAGTACAAAGTTCGTTTTGGATGGATCAATTTAGTTGAAAAAGACAGTTCTTGCATGAAAACTCATTCCTGGTAGAACTTCATAGCAAAGTACAAAGTTCGTTTTAGATGGACAAAGTCAGTTGAAATAGACAGTTTTTGCATGAAAACTCATTCCTGGTGGAACTTCATAGCAAAGTACAAAGTTCGTTTTGGATGGACAAAGTTAGTTGAAATAGACAGCTTTTGCATAAAAACTCATTCCTGGTGGAACTTCATAGCAAAGTACAAAGTTCGTTTTGGATGGATCAATTTAGTTGAAATAGACAGTTTTTGCATGAAAACTCATTCCTGGTGGAACTTCATAGCAAAGTACAAAGTTCGTTTTGGATGGACAAAGTTAGTTGAAATAGACAGTTTTTGCATGAAAACTCATTCCTGGTAGAACTTCATAGCAAAGTACAAAGTTCGTTTTAGATGGACAAAGTTAGTTGAAATAGACAGTTTTTGCATGAAAACTCATTCCTGGTGGAACTTCATAGCAAAGTACAAAGTTCGTTTTGGATGGATCAATTTAGTTGAAATAGACAGTTTTTGCATGAAAACTCATTCCTGGTGGAACTTCATAGGAAAGTACAAAGTTCGTTTTTGATGGATCAATTTAGTTGAAATAGACAGTTTTTGCATAAAAACTCATTCCTGGTGGAACTTCATAGCAAAGTACAAAGTTCGTTTTGGATGGACAAAGTTAGTTGAAATAGACAGTTTTTGCATAAAAACTCATTCCTGGTGGAACTTCATAGCAAAGTACAAAGTTCGTTTTGGATGGACAAAGTTAGTTGAAATAGACAGTTTTTGCATGAAAACTCATTCCTGGTGGAACTTCATAGCAAAGTACAAAGTTCGTTTTAGATGGACAAAGTTAGTTGAAATAGACAGTTTTTGCATGAAAACTCATTCCTGGTGGAACTTCATAGCAAAGTACAAAGTTCGTTTTGGATGGACGAATTAAGTTGAAATAGACAGTTTTTGCATGAAAACTCATTCCTGGTGGAACTTCATAGCAAAGTACAAAGTTCGTTTTGGATGGACGAATTAAGTTGAAATAGACAGTTTTTGTATGAAAACTCATTCCTGGTGGAACTTCATAGCAAAGTACAAAGTTCGAATCAGATGGACGAATTAAGTTGAAATAGACAGTTTTTGCATGAAAACTCAATCCTGGTAGAACTTCATAGCAAAGTACAAAGTTCGTTTTAGATGGACAAAGTTAGTTGAAATAGACAGTTTTTGCATGAAAACTCATTCCTGGTGGAACTTCATAGCAAAGTACAAAGTTCGTTTTGGATGGATCAATTTAGTTGAAATAGACAGTTTTTGCATGAAAACTCATTCCTGGTGGAACTTCATAGCAAAGTACAAAGTTCGTTTTGGATGGACAAAGTTAGTTGAAATAGACAGTTTTTGCATGAAAACTCATTCCTGGTGGAACTTCATAGCAAAGTACAAAGTTCGTTTTGGATGGACAAAGTTAGTTGAAATAGACAGTTTTTGCATAAAAACTCATTCCTGGTGGAACTTCATAGCAAAGTACAAAGTTCGTTTTGGATGGACAAAGTTAGTTGAAATAGACAGTTTTTGCATAAAAACTCATTCCTGGTGGAACTTCATAGCAAAGTACAAAGTTCGTTTTGGATGGATCAATTCAGTTGAAATAGACAGTTTTTGCATGAAAACTCATTCCTGGTGGAACTTCATAGCAAAGTACAAAGTTCGTTTTGGATGGACAAAGTTAGTTGAAATAGACAGTTTTTGCATGAAAACTCATTCCTGGTGGAACTTCATAGCAAAGTACAAAGTTCGTTTTGGATGGATCAATTTAGTTGAAATAGACAGTTTTTGCATGAAAACTCATTCCTGGTGGAACTTCATAGCAAAGTACAAAGTTCGTTTTGGATGGACAAAGTTAGTTGAAATAGACAGTTTTTGCATGAAAACTCATTCCTGGTGGAACTTCATAGCAAAGTACAAAGTTCGTTTTGGATGGACGAATTAAGTTGAAATAGACAGTTTTTGTATGAAAACTCATTCCTGGTGGAACTTCATAGCAAAGTACAAAGTTCGAATCAGATGGACAAAGTTAGTTGAAATAGACAGTTTTTGCATGAAAACTCATTCCTGGTGGAACTTCATAGCAAAGTACAAAGTTCGTTTTGGATGGACAAAGTTAGTTGAAATAGACAGTTTTTGCATGAAAACTCATTCCTGGTGGAACTTCATAGCAAAGTACAAAGTTCGTTTTGGATGGATCAATTTAGTTGAAATAGACAGTTTTTGCATGAAAACTCATTCCTGGTGGAACTTCATAGCAAAGTACAAAGTTCGAATCAGATGGACAAAGTTAGTTTAAATAGACAGTTTTTGCATGAAAACTCATTCCTGGTGGAACTTCATAGCAAAGTACAAAGTTCGTTTTGGATGGACGAATTAAGTTGAAATAGACAGTTTTTGTATGAAAACTCATTCCTGGTGGAACTTCATAGCAAAGTACAAAGTTCGAATCAGATGGACAAAGTTAGTTCAAATAGACAGTTTTTGCATGAAAACTCATTCCTGGTGGAACTTCATAGCAAAGTACAAAGTTCGTTTTGGATGGACAAAGTTAGTTGAAATAGACAGTTTTTGCATGAAAACTCATTCCTGGTGGAACTTCATAGCAAAGTACAAAGTTCGTTTTGGATGGACGAATTAAGTTGAAATAGACAGTTTTTGTATGAAAACTCATTCCTGGTGGAACTTCATAGCAAAGTACAAAGTTCGAATCAGATGGACAAAGTTAGTTGAAATAGACAGTTTTTGCATGAAAACTCATTCCTGGTGGAACTTCATAGCAAAGTACAAAGTTCGTTTTGGATGGACAAAGTTAGTTGAAATAGACAGTTTTTGCATGAAAACTCATTCCTGGTGGAACTTCATAGCAAAGTACAAAGTTCGTTTTGGATGGATCAATTTAGTTGAAATAGACAGTTTTTGCATGAAAACTCATTCCTGGTGGAACTTCATAGCAAAGTACAAAGTTCGAATCAGATGGACAAAGTTAGTTGAAATAGACAGTTTTTGCATGAAAACTCATTCCTGGTGGAACTTCATAGCAAAGTACAAAGTTCGTTTTGGATGGACGAATTAAGTTGAAATAGACAGTTTTTGCATGAAAACTCATTCCTGGTGGAACTTCATAGCAAAGTACAAAGTTCGAATCAGATGGACAAAGTTAGTTGAAATAGACAGTTTTTGCATGAAAACTCATTCCTGGTGGAACTTCATAGCAAAGTACAAAGTTCGTTTTGGATGGACAAAGTTAGTTGAAATAGACAGTTTTTGCATGAAAACTCATTCCTGGTGGAACTTCATAGCAAAGTACAAAGTTCATTTTGGATGGATCAATTCAGTTGAAATAGACAGTTTTTGCATGAAAACTCATTCCTGGTGGAACTTCATAGCAAAGTACAAAGTTCGTTTTGGATGGACAAAGTTAGTTGAAATAGACAGTTTTTGCATGAAAACTCATTCCTGGTGGAACTTCATAGCAAAGTACAAAGTTCGTTTTGGATGGACGAATTAAGTTGAAATAGACAGTTTTTGTATGAAAACTCATTCCTGGTGGAACTTCATAGCAAAGTACAAAGTTCGTTTTGGATGGATCAATTTAGTTGAAATAGACAGTTTTTGCATGAAAACTCATTCCTGGTGGAACTTCATAGCAAAGTACAAAGTTCGAATCAGATGGACAAAGTTAGTTGAAATAGACAGTTTTTGCATGAAAACTCATTCCTGGTGGAACTTCATAGCAAAGTACAAAGTTCGTTTTGGATGGACGAATTAAGTTGAAATAGACAGTTTTTGTATGAAAACTCATTCCTGGTGGAACTTCATAGCAAAGTACAAAGTTCGAATCAGATGGACAAAGTTAGTTGAAATAGACAGTTTTTGCATGAAAACTCATTCCTGGTGGAACTTCATAGCAAAGTACAAAGTTCGTTTTGGATGGACAAAGTTAGTTGAAATAGACAGTTTTTGCATGAAAACTCATTCCTGGTGGAACTTCATAGCAAAGTACAAAGTTCGTTTTGGATGGATCAATTTAGTTGAAATAGACAGTTTTTGCATGAAAACTCATTCCTGGTGGAACTTCATAGCAAAGTACAAAGTTCGTTTTGGATGGACAAAGTTAGTTGAAATAGACAGTTTTTGCATGAAAACTCATTCCTGGTGGAACTTCATAGCAAAGTACAAAGTTCGTTTTGGATGGACGAATTAAGTTGAAATAGACAGTTTTTGTATGAAAACTCATTCCTGGTGAAACTTCATAGCAAAGTACAAAGTTCGTTTTGGATGGACAAAGTTAGTTGAAATAGACAGTTTTTGTATGAAAACTCATTCCTTGTGGAACTTCATAGCAAAGTACAAAGTTCGTTTTGGATGGACAAAGTTAGTTGAAATAGACAGTTTTTGTATGAAAACTCATTCCTGGTGGAACTTCATAGCAAAGTACAAAGTTCGTTTTGGATGGATCAATTTAGTTGAAATAGACAGTTTTTGCATGAAAACTCATTCCTGGTGGAACTTCATAGCAAAGTACAAAGTTCGTTTGGATCAATTTAGTTGAAATAGACAGTTTTTGCATGAAAACTCATTCCTGGTGGAACTTCATAGCAAAGTACAAAGTTCGTTTTGGATGGACGAATTAAATTGAAATAGACAGTTTTTGCATGAAAACTCATTCCTGGTGGAACTTCATAGCAAAGTACAAAGTTCGTTTTGGATGGACAAAGTTAGTTGAAATAGACAGTTTTTGCATGAAAACTCATTCCTGGTGGAACTTCATAGCAAAGTACAAAGTTCGTTTTGGATGGATCAATTCAGTTGAAATAGACAGTTTTTGCATGAAAACTCATTCCTGGTGGAACTTCATAGCAAAGTACAAAGTTCGTTTTGGATGGACAAAGTTAGTTGAAATAGACAGTTTTTGCATGAAAACTCATTCCTGGTGGAACTTCATAGCAAAGTACAAAGTTCGTTTTGGATGGACAAAGTTAGTTGAAATAGACAGTTTTTGCATGAAAACTCATTCCTGGTGGAACTTCATAGCAAAGTACAAAGTTCGTTTTGGATGGACGAATTAAGTTGAAATAGACAGTTTTTGCATGAAAACTCATTCCTGGTGGAACTTCATAGCAAAGTACAAAGTTCGTTTTGGATGGACAAAGTTAGTTGAAATAGACAGTTTTTGCATGAAAACTCATTCCTGGTGGAACTTCATAGCAAAGTACAAAGTTCGTTTTGGATGGATCAATTCAGTTGAAATAGACAGTTTTTGCATGAAAACTCATTCCTGGTGGAACTTCATAGCAAAGTACAAAGTTCGTTTTGGATGGACAAAGTTAGTTGAAATAGACAGTTTTTGCATGAAAACTCATTCCTGGTGGAACTTCATAGCAAAGTACAAAGTTCGTTTTGGATGGACAAAGTTAGTTGAAATAGACAGTTTTTGCATGAAAACTCATTCCTGGTGGAACTTCATAGCAAAGTACAAAGTTCGTTTTGGATGGACAAAGTTAGTTGAAATAGACAGTTTTTGCATGAAAACTCATTCCTGGTGGAACTTCATAGCAAAGTACAAAGTTCGTTTTGGATGGATCAATTTAGTTGAAATAGACAGTTTTTGCATGTAAACTCATTCCTGGTGGAACTTCATAGCAAAGTACAAAGTTCGTTTTGGATGGACAAAGTTAGTTGAAATAGACAGTTTTTGCATGAAAACTCATTCCTGGTGGAACTTCATAGCAAAGTACAAAGTTCGTTTTGGATGGACAAAGTTAGTTGAAATAGACAGTTTTTGCATAAAAACTCATTCCTGGTGGAACTTCATAGCAAAGTACAAAGTTCGTTTTGGATGGACAAAGTTAGTTGAAATAGACAGTTTTTGCATGAAAACTCATTCCTGGTGGAACTTCATAGCAAAGTACAAAGTTCGTTTTGGATGGATCATTTTAGTTGAAATAGACAGTTTTTGCATGAAAACTCATTCCTGGTGGAACTACATAGCAAAGTACAAAGTTCGTTTTGGATGGACAAAGTTAGTTGAAATAGACAGTTTTTGCATAAAAACTCATTCCTGGTGGAACTTCATAGCAAAGTACAAAGTTCGTTTTGGATGGATCAATTTAGTTGAAATAGACAGTTTTTGCATGAAAACTCATTCCTGGTGGAACTTCATAGCAAAGTACAAAGTTCGTTTTGGATGGACAAAGTTAGTTGAAATAGACAGTTTTTGCATGAAAACTCATTCCTGGTGGAACTTCATAGCAAAGTACAAAGTTCGTTTTGGATGGACAAAGTTAGTTGAAATAGACAGTTTTTGCATAAAAACTCATTCCTGGTGGAACTTCATAGCAAAGTACAAAGTTCGTTTTGGATGGACAAAGTTAGTTGAAATAGACAGTTTTTGCATGAAAACTCATTCCTGGTGGAACTTCATAGCAAAGTACAAAGTTCGTTTTGGATGGACAAAGTTAGTTGAAATAGACAGTTTTTGCATAAAAACTCATTCCTGGTGGAACTTCATAGCAAAGTACAAAGTTCGTTTTGGATGGATCAATTTAGTTGAAATAGACAGTTTTTGCATGAAAACTCATTCCTGGTGGAACTTCATAGCAAAGTACAAAGTTCGTTTTGGATGGATCAATTTAGTTGAAATAGACAGTTTTTGCATGAAAACTCATTCCTGGTGGAACTTCATAGCAAAGTACAAAGTTCGTTTTGGATGGACAAAGTTAGTTGAAATAGACAGTTTTTGCATGAAAACTCATTCCTGGTGGAACTTCATAGCAAAGTACAAAGTTCGTTTTGGATGGACGAATTAAGTTGAAATAGACAGTTTTTGCATGAAAACTCATTCCTGGTGGAACTTCATAGCAAAGTACAAAGTTCGTTTTGGATGGATCAATTTAGTTGAAATAGATAGTTTTTGCATGAAAACTCATTCCTGGTGGAACTTCATAGCAAAGTACAAAGTTCGTTTTGGATGGACAAAGTTAGTTGAAATAGACAGTTTTTGCATGAAAACTCATTCCTGGTGGAACTTCATAGCAAAGTACAAAGTTCGTTTTGGATGGATCAATTTAGTTGAAATAGACAGTTTTTGCATGAAAACTCATTCCTGGTGGAACTTCATAGCAAAGTACAAAGTTCGAATCAGATGGACAAAGTTAGTTGAAATAGACAGTTTTTGCATGAAAACTCATTCCTGGTGGAACTTCATAGCAAAGTACAAAGTTCGTTTTGGATGGACGAATTAAGTTGAAATAGACAGTTTTTGTATGAAAACTCATTCCTGGTGGAACTTCATAGCAAAGTACAAAGTTCGAATCAGATGGACAAAGTTAGTTGAAATAGACAGTTTTTGCATGAAAACTCATTCCTGGTGGAACTTCATAGCAAAGTACAAAGTTCGTTTTGGATGGACAAAGTTAGTTGAAATAGACAGTTTTTGCATGAAAACTCATTCCTGGTGGAACTTCATAGCAAAGTACAAAGTTCGTTTTGGATGGACGAATTAAGTTGAAATAGACAGTTTTTGTATGAAAACTCATTCCTGGTGGAACTTCATAGCAAAGTACAAAGTTCGTTTTGGATGGACAAAGTTAGTTGAAATAGACAGTTTTTGCATGAAAACTCATTCCTGGTGGAACTTCATAGCAAAGTACAAAGTTCGTTTTGGATGGACAAAGTTAGTTGAAATAGACAGTTTTTGCATGAAAACTCATTCCTGGTGGAACTTCATAGCAAAGTACAAAGTTCGTTTTGGATGGATCAATTTAGTTGAAATAGACAGTTTTTGCATGAAAACTCATTCCTGGTGGAACTTCATAGCAAAGTACAAAGTTCGAATCAGATGGACAAAGTTAGTTGAAATAGACAGTTTTTGCATGAAAACTCATTCCTGGTGGAACTTCATAGCAAAGTACAAAGTTCGTTTTGGATGGATCAATTTAGTTGAAATAGACAGTTTTTGCATGAAAACTCATTCCTGGTGGAACTTCATAGCAAAGTACAAAGTTCGAATCAGATGGACAAAGTTAGTTGAAATAGACAGTTTTTGCATGAAAACTCATTCCTGGTGGAACTTCATAGCAAAGTACAAAGTTCGTTTTGGATGGACAAAGTTAGTTGAAATAGACAGTTTTTGCATGAAAACTCATTCCTGGTGGAACTTCATAGCAAAGTACAAAGTTCGTTTTGGATGGACGAATTAAGTTGAAATAGACAGTTTTTGTATGAAAACTCATTCCTGGTGGAACTTCATAGCAAAGTACAAAGTTCGAATCAGATGGACAAAGTTAGTTGAAATAGACAGTTTTTGCATGAAAACTCATTCCTGGTGGAACTTCATAGCAAAGTACAAAGTTCGTTTTGGATGGACGAATTAAGTTGAAATAGACAGTTTTTGTATAAAAACTCATTCCTGGTGGAACTTCATAGCAAAGTACAAAGTTCGAATCAGATGGACAAAGTTAGTTGAAATAGACAGTTTTTGCATGAAAACTCATTCCTGGTGGAACTTCATAGCAAAGTACAAAGTTCGTTTTGGATGGACGAATTAAGTTGAAATAGACAGTTTTTGTATGAAAACTCATTCCTGGTGGAACTTCATAGCAAAGTACAAAGTTCGAATCAGATGGACAAAGTTAGTTGAAATAGACAGTTTTTGCATGAAAACTCATTCCTGGTGGAACTTCATAGCAAAGTACAAAGTTCGTTTTGGATGGACAAAGTTAGTTGAAATAGACAGTTTTTGCATGAAAACTCATTCCTGGTGGAACTTCATAGCAAAGTACAAAGTTCGTTTTGGATGGATCAATTTAGTTGAAATAGACAGTTTTTGCATGAAAACTCATTCCTGGTGGAACTTCATAGCAAAGTACAAAGTTCGAATCAGATGGACAAAGTTAGTTGAAATAGACAGTTTTTGCATGAAAACTCATTCCTGGTGGAACTTCATAGCAAAGTACAAAGTTCGTTTTGGATGGACGAATTAAGTTGAAATAGACAGTTTTTGTATAAAAACTCATTCCTGGTGGAACTTCATAGCAAAGTACAAAGTTCGAATCAGATGGACAAAGTTAGTTGAAATAGACAGTTTTTGCATGAAAACTCATTCCTGGTGGAACTTCATAGCAAAGTACAAAGTTCGTTTTGGATGGACGAATTAAGTTGAAATAGACAGTTTTTGTATGAAAACTCATTCCTGGTGGAACTTCATAGCAAAGTACAAAGTTCGAATCAGATGGACAAAGTTAGTTGAAATAGACAGTTTTTGCATGAAAACTCATTCCTGGTGGAACTTCATAGCAAAGTACAAAGTTCGTTTTGGATGGACAAAGTTAGTTGAAATAGACAGTTTTTGCATGAAAACTCATTCCTGGTGGAACTTCATAGCAAAGTACAAAGTTCGTTTTGGATGGATCAATTTAGTTGAAATAGACAGTTTTTGCATGAAAACTCATTCCTGGTGGAACTTCATAGCAAAGTACAAAGTTCGAATCAGATGGACAAAGTTAGTTGAAATAGACAGTTTTTGCATGAAAACTCATTCCTGGTGGAACTTCATAGCAAAGTACAAAGTTCGTTTTGGATGGACAAAGTTAGTTGAAATAGACAGTTTTTGCATAAAAACTCATTCCTGGTGGAACTTCATAGCAAAGTACAAAGTTCGTTTCGGATGGATCAATTTAGTTGAAATAGACAGTTCTTGCATGAAAACTCATTCCTGGTGGAACTTCATAGCAAAGTACAAAGTTCGTTTTGGATGGATCATTTTAGTTAAAATAGACAGTTTTTGCATGAAAACTCATTCCTGGTGGAACTTCATAGCAAAGTACAAAGTTCGTTTTGGATGGATCATTTTAGTTGAAATAGACAGTTTTTGCATGAAAACTCATTCCTGGTGGAACTACATAGCAAAGTACAAAGTTCGTTTTGGATGGACAAAGTTAGTTGAAATAGACAGTTTTTGCATAAAAACTCATTCCTGGTGGAACTTCATAGCAAAGTACAAAGTTCGTTTTGGATGGATCAATTTAGTTGAAATATACAGTTTTTGCATGAAAACTCATTCCTGGTGGAACTTCATAGCAAAGTACAAAGTTCGTTTTGGATGGATCATTTTAGTTAAAATAGACAGTTTTTGCATGAAAACTCATTCCTGGTGGAACTTCATAGCAAAGTACAAAGTTCGTTTTGGATGGACAAAGTTAGTTGAAATAGACAGTTTTTGCATGAAAACTCATTCCTGGTGGAACTTCATAGCAAAGTACAAAGTTCGTTTTGGATGGACAAAGTTAGTTGAAATAGACAGTTTTTGCATAAAAACTCATTCCTGGTGGAACTTCATAGCAAAGTACAAAGTTCGTTTTGGATGGACAAAGTTAGTTGAAATAGACAGTTTTTGCATAAAAACTCATTCCTGGTGGAACTTCATAGCAAAGTACAAAGTTCGTTTTGGATGGACAAAGTTAGTTGAAATAGACAGTTTTTGCATGAAAACTCATTCCTGGTGGAACTTCATAGCAAAGTACAAAGTTCGTTTTGGATGGACAAAGTTAGTTGAAATAGACAGTTTTTGCATGAAAACTCATTCCTGGTGGAACTTCATAGCAAAGTACAAAGTTCGTTTTGGATGGACAAAGTAAGTTGAAATAGACAGTTTTTGCATAAAAACTCATTCCTGGTGGAACTTCATAGCAAAGTACAAAGTTCGTTTTGGATGGACAAAGTTAGTTGAAATAGACAGTTTTTGCATGAAAACTCATTCCTGGTGGAACTTCATAGCAAAGTACAAAGTTCGTTTTGGATGGACAAAGTTAGTTGAAATAGACAGTTTTTGCATGAAAACTCATTCCTGGTGGAACTTCATAGCAAAGTACAAAGTTCGTTTTGGATGGATCAATTTAGTTGAAATAGACAGTTTTTGCATGAAAACTCATTCCTGGTGGAACTTCATCGCAAAGTACAAAGTTCGTTTTGGATGGACAAAGTTAGTTGAAATAGACAGTTTTTGCATGAAAACTCATTCCTGGTGGAACTTCATAGCAAAGTACAAAGTTCGTTTTGGATGGACAAAGTTAGTTGAAATAGACAGTTTTTGCATAAAAACTCATTCCTGGTGGAACTTCATAGCAAAGTACAAAGTTCGTTTTGGATGGACAAAGTTAGTTGAAATAGACAGTTTTTGCATGAAAACTCATTCCTGGTGGAACTTCATAGCAAAGTACAAAGTTCGTTTTGGATGGACAAAGTTAGTTGAAATAGACAGTTTTTGCATAAAAACTCATTCCTGGTGGAACTTCATAGCAAAGTACAAAGTTCGTTTTGGATGGACAAAGTTAGTTGAAATAGACAGTTTTTGCATGAAAACTCATTCCTGGTGGAACTTCATAGCAAAGTACAAAGTTCGTTTTGGATGGACAAAGTTAGTTGAAATAGACAGTTTTTGCATGAAAACTCATTCCTGGTGGAACTTCATAGCAAAGTACAAAGTTCGTTTTGGATGGACAAAGTTAGTTGAAATAGACAGTTTTTGCATGAAAACTCATTCCTGGTGGAACTTCATAGCAAAGTACAAAGTTCGTTTTGGATGGACAAAGTTAGTTGAAATAGACAGTTTTTGCATGAAAACTCATTCCTGGTGGAACTTCATAGCAAAGTACAAAGTTCGTTTTGGATGGACAAAGTTAGTTGAAATAGACAGTTTTTGCATGAAAACTCATTCCTGGTGGAACTTCATAGCAAAGTACAAAGTTCGTTTTGGATGGACAAAGTTAGTTGAAATTGACAGTTTTTGAATGAAAACTCATTCCTGGTGGAACTTCATAGCAAAGTACAAAGTTCGTTTTGGATGGACAAAGTTAGTTGAAATAGACAGTTTTTGCATGAAAACTCATTCCTGGTGGAACTTCATAGCAAAGTACAAAGTTCGTTTTGGATGGACAAAGTTAGTTGAAATAGACAGTTTTTGCATAAAAACTCATTCCTGGTGGAACTTCATAGCAAAGTACAAAGTTCGTTTTGGATGGATCAATTTAGTTGAAATAGACAGTTTTTGCATGAAAACTCATTCCTGGTGGAACTTCAAAGTACAAAGTTCGTTTTGGATGGACAAAGTTAGTTGAAATAGACAGTTTTTGCATGAAAACTCATTCCTGGTGGAACTTCATAGCAAAGTACAAAGTTCGTTTTGGATGGACGAATTAAGTTGAAATAGACAGTTTTTGCATGAAAACTCATTCCTGGTGGAACTTCATAGCAAAGTACAAAGTTCGTTTTGGATGGATCAATTCAGTTAAAATAGACAGTTTTTGCATGAAAACTCATTCCTGGTGGAACTTCATAGCAAAGTACAAAGTTCGTTTTGGATGGACAAAGTTAGTTGAAATAGACAGTTTTTGCATGAAAACTCATTCCTGGTGGAACTTCATAGCAAAGTACAAAGTTCGTTTTGGATGGACAAAGTTAGTTAAAATAGACAGTTTTTGCATGAAAACTCATTCCTGGTGGAACTTCATAGCAAAGTACAAAGTTCGTTTTGGATGGACAAAGTTAGTTGAAATAGACAGTTTTTGCATGAAAACTCATTCCTGGTGGAACTTCATAGCAAAGTACAAAGTTCGTTTTGGATGGACGAATTAAGTTGAAATAGACAGTTTTTGTATGAAAACTCATTCCTGGTGGAACTTCATAGCAAAGTACAAAGTTCGAATCAGATGGACAAAGTTAGTTGAAATAGACAGTTTTTGCATGAAAACTCATTCCTGGTGGAACTTCATAGCAAAGTACAAAGTTCGTTTTGGATGGACAAAGTTAGTTGAAATAGACAGTTTTTGCATGAAAACTCATTCCTGGTGGAACTTCATAGCAAAGTACAAAGTTCGTTTTGGATGGATCAATTTAGTTGAAATAGACAGTTTTTGCATGAAAACTCATTCCTGGTGGAACTTCATAGCAAAGTACAAAGTTCGAATCAGATGGACAAAGTTAGTTGAAATAGACAGTTTTTGCATGAAAACTCATTCCTGGTGGAACTTCATAGCAAAGTACAAAGTTCGTTTTGGATGGATCAATTTAGTTGAAATAGACAGTTTTTGCATGAAAACTCATTCCTGGTGGAACTTCATAGCAAAGTACAAAGTTCGAATCAGATGGACAAAGTTAGTTGAAATAGACAGTTTTTGCATGAAAACTCATTCCTGGTGGAACTTCATAGCAAAGTACAAAGTTCGTTTTGGATGGACAAAGTTAGTTGAAATAGACAGTTTTTGCATGAAAACTCATTCCTGGTGGAACTTCATAGCAAAGTACAAAGTTCGTTTTGGATGGACGAATTAAGTTGAAATAGACAGTTTTTGCATGAAAACTCATTCCTGGTGGAACTTCATAGCAAAGTACAAAGTTCGTTTTGGATGGACAAAGTTAGTTGAAATAGACAGTTTTTGCATAAAAACTCATTCCTGGTGGAACTTCATAGCAAAGTACAAAGTTCGTTTCGGATGGATCAATTTAGTTGAAATAGACAGTTCTTGCATGAAAACTCATTCCTGGTGGAACTTCATAGCAAAGTACAAAGTTCGTTTTGGATGGATCATTTTAGTTAAAATAGACAGTTTTTGCATGAAAACTCATTCCTGGTGGAACTTCATAGCAAAGTACAAAGTTCGTTTTGGATGGATCATTTTAGTTGAAATAGACAGTTTTTGCATGAAAACTCATTCCTGGTGGAACTACATAGCAAAGTACAAAGTTCGTTTTGGATGGACAAAGTTAGTTGAAATAGACAGTTTTTGCATAAAAACTCATTCCTGGTGGAACTTCATAGCAAAGTACAAAGTTCGTTTTGGATGGATCAATTTAGTTGAAATAGACAGTTTTTGCATGAAAACTCATTCCTGGTGGAACTTCATAGCAAAGTACAAAGTTCGTTTTGGATGGATCAATTTAGTTGAAATAGACAGTTTTTGCATGAAAACTCATTCCTGGTGGAACTTCATAGCAAAGTACAAAGTTCGTTTTGGATGGACAAAGTTAGTTGAAATAGACAGTTTTTGCATGAAAACTCATTCCTGGTGGAACTTCATAGCAAAGTACAAAGTTCGTTTTGGATGGACAAAGTTAGTTGAAATAGACAGTTTTTGCATAAAAACTCATTCCTGGTGGAACTTCATAGCAAAGTACAAAGTTCGTTTTGGATGGACAAAGTTAGTTGAAATAGACAGTTTTTGCATAAAAACTCATTCCTGGTGGAACTTCATAGCAAAGTACAAAGTTCGTTTTGGATGGACAAAGTTAGTTGAAATAGACAGTTTTTGCATGAAAACTCATTCCTGGTGGAACTTCATAGCAAAGTACAAAGTTCGTTTTGGATGGACAAAGTTAGTTGAAATAGACAGTTTTTGCATGAAAACTCATTCCTGGTGGAACTTCATAGCAAAGTACAAAGTTCGTTTTGGATGGACAAAGTAAGTTGAAATAGACAGTTTTTGCATAAAAACTCATTCCTGGTGGAACTTCATAGCAAAGTACAAAGTTCGTTTTGGATGGACAAAGTTAGTTGAAATAGACAGTTTTTGCATGAAAACTCATTCCTGGTGGAACTTCATAGCAAAGTACAAAGTTCGTTTTGGATGGACAAAGTTAGTTGAAATAGACAGTTTTTGCATGAAAACTCATTCCTGGTGGAACTTCATAGCAAAGTACAAAGTTCGTTTTGGATGGATCAATTTAGTTGAAATAGACAGTTTTTGCATGAAAACTCATTCCTGGTGGAACTTCATCGCAAAGTACAAAGTTCGTTTTGGATGGACAAAGTTAGTTGAAATAGACAGTTTTTGCATGAAAACTCATTCCTGGTGGAACTTCATAGCAAAGTACAAAGTTCGTTTTGGATGGACAAAGTTAGTTGAAATAGACAGTTTTTGCATAAAAACTCATTCCTGGTGGAACTTCATAGCAAAGTACAAAGTTCGTTTTGGATGGACAAAGTTAGTTGAAATAGACAGTTTTTGCATGAAAACTCATTCCTGGTGGAACTTCATAGCAAAGTACAAAGTTCGTTTTGGATGGACAAAGTTAGTTGAAATAGACAGTTTTTGCATAAAAACTCATTCCTGGTGGAACTTCATAGCAAAGTACAAAGTTCGTTTTGGATGGACAAAGTTAGTTGAAATAGACAGTTTTTGCATGAAAACTCATTCCTGGTGGAACTTCATAGCAAAGTACAAAGTTCGTTTTGGATGGACAAAGTTAGTTGAAATAGACAGTTTTTGCATGAAAACTCATTCCTGGTGGAACTTCATAGCAAAGTACAAAGTTCGTTTTGGATGGACAAAGTTAGTTGAAATAGACAGTTTTTGCATGAAAACTCATTCCTGGTGGAACTTCATAGCAAAGTACAAAGTTCGTTTTGGATGGACAAAGTTAGTTGAAATAGACAGTTTTTGCATGAAAACTCATTCCTGGTGGAACTTCATAGCAAAGTACAAAGTTCGTTTTGGATGGACAAAGTTAGTTGAAATAGACAGTTTTTGCATGAAAACTCATTCCTGGTGGAACTTCATAGCAAAGTACAAAGTTCGTTTTGGATGGACAAAGTTAGTTGAAATAGACAGTTTTTGAATGAAAACTCATTCCTGGTGGAACTTCATAGCAAAGTACAAAGTTCGTTTTGGATGGACAAAGTTAGTTGAAATAGACAGTTTTTGCATGAAAACTCATTCCTGGTGGAACTTCATAGCAAAGTACAAAGTTCGTTTTGGATGGACAAAGTTAGTTGAAATAGACAGTTTTTGCATAAAAACTCATTCCTGGTGGAACTTCATAGCAAAGTACAAAGTTCGTTTTGGATGGATCAATTTAGTTGAAATAGACAGTTTTTGCATGAAAACTCATTCCTGGTGGAACTTCAAAGTACAAAGTTCGTTTTGGATGGACAAAGTTAGTTGAAATAGACAGTTTTTGCATGAAAACTCATTCCTGGTGGAACTTCATAGCAAAGTACAAAGTTCGTTTTGGATGGACGAATTAAGTTGAAATAGACAGTTTTTGCATGAAAACTCATTCCTGGTGGAACTTCATAGCAAAGTACAAAGTTCGTTTTGGATGGATCAATTCAGTTAAAATAGACAGTTTTTGCATGAAAACTCATTCCTGGTGGAACTTCATAGCAAAGTACAAAGTTCGTTTTGGATGGACAAAGTTAGTTGAAATAGACAGTTTTTGCATGAAAACTCATTCCTGGTGGAACTTCATAGCAAAGTACAAAGTTCGTTTTGGATGGACAAAGTTAGTTAAAATAGACAGTTTTTGCATGAAAACTCATTCCTGGTGGAACTTCATAGCAAAGTACAAAGTTCGTTTTGGATGGACAAAGTTAGTTGAAATAGACAGTTTTTGCATGAAAACTCATTCCTGGTGGAACTTCATAGCAAAGTACAAAGTTCGTTTTGGATGGATCAATTCAGTTAAAATAGACAGTTTTTGCATGAAAACTCATTCCTGGTGGAACTTCATAGCAAAGTACAAAGTTCGTTTTGGATGGACAAAGTTAGTTGAAATAGACAGTTTTTGCATGAAAACTCATTCCTGGTGGAACTTCATAGCAAAGTACAAAGTTCGTTTTGGATGGACAAAGTTAGTTAAAATAGACAGTTTTTGCATGAAAACTCATTCCTGGTGGAACTTCATAGCAAAGTACAAAGTTCGTTTTGGATGGACAAAGTTAGTTGAAATAGACAGTTTTTGCATGAAAACTCATTCCTGGTGGAACTTCATAGCAAAGTACAAAGTTCGTTTTGGATGGACAAAGTTAGTTGAAATAGACAGTTTTTGCATAAAAACTCATTCCTGGTGGAACTTCATAGCAAAGTACAAAGTTCGTTTTGGATGGACAAAGTTAGTTGAAATAGACAGTTTTTGCATAAAAACTCATTCCTGGTGGAACTTCATAGCAAAGTACAAAGTTCGTTTTGGATGGACAAAGTTAGTTGAAATAGACAGTTTTTGCATGAAAACTCATTCCTGGTGGAACTTCATAGCAAAGTACAAAGTTCGTTTTGGATGGACAAAGTTAGTTGAAATAGACAGTTTTTGCATGAAAACTCATTCCTGGTGGAACTTCATAGCAAAGTACAAAGTTCGTTTTGGATGGACAAAGTTAGTTGAAATAGACAGTTTTTGCATGAAAACTCATTCCTGGTGGAACTTCATAGCAAAGTACAAAGTTCGTTTTGGATGGATCAATTTAGTTGAAATAGACAGTTCTTGCATAAAAACTCATTCCTGGTGGAACTTCATAGCAAAGTACAAAGTTCGTATCGGATGGACGAATTAAGTTGAAATAGACAGTTTTTGCATGAAAACTCATTCCTGGTGGAACTTCATAGCAAAGAACAAAGTTCGTTTTGGATGGATCAATTTAGTTGAAATAGACAGTTTTTGCATGAAAACTCATTCCTGGTGGAACTTCATAGCAAAGAACAAAGTTCGTATCGGATGCACCAATTTAGTTGAAATAGACAGTTTTTGCATGAAAACTCATTCCTGGTGGAACTTCATAGCAAAGTACAAAGTTCGTTTTGGATGGATCAATTTAGTTAAAATAGACAGTTTTTGCATGAAAACTCATTCCTGGTGGAACTTCATAGCAAAGTACAAAGTTCGTTTTGGATGGACAAAGTTAGTTGAAATAGACAGTTTTTGCATAAAAACTCATTCCTGGTGGAACTTCATAGCAAAGTACAAAGTTCGTTTTGGATGGACAAAGTTAGTTGAAATAGACAGTTTTTGCATAAAAACTCATTCCTGGTGGAACTTCATAGCAAAGTACAAAGTTCGTTTTGGATGGACAAAGTTAGTTGAAATAGACAGTTTTTGCATGAAAACTCATTCCTGGTGGAACTTCATAGCAAAGTACAAAGTTCGTTTTGGATGGACAAAGTTAGTTGAAATAGACAGTTTTTGCATGAAAACTCATTCCTGGTGGAACTTCATAGCAAAGTACAAAGTTCGTTTTGGATGGACAAAGTTAGTTGAAATAGACAGTTTTTGCATGAAAACTCATTCCTGGTGGAACTTCATAGCAAAGTACAAAGTTCGTTTTGGATGGACAAAGTTAGTTGAAATAGACAGTTTTTGCATGAAAACTCATTCCTGGTGGAACTTCATAGCAAAGTACAAAGTTCGTTTTGGATGGACAAAGTTAGTTGAAATAGACAGTTTTTGCATGAAAACTCATTCCTGGTGGAACTTCATAGCAAAGTACAAAGTTCGTTTTGGATGGACGAATTTAGTTGAAATAGACAGTTTTTGCATGAAAACTCATTCCTGGTGGAACTTCATAGCAAAGAACAAAGTTCGTATCGGATGCACCAATTTAGTTGAAATAGACAGTTTTTGCATGAAAACTCATTCCTGGTGGAACTTCATAGCAAAGTACAAAGTTCGTTTTGGATGGATCAATTTAGTTAAAATAGACAGTTTTTGCATGAAAACTCATTCCTGGTGGAACTTCATAGCAAAGTACAAAGTTCGTTTTGGATGGACAAAGTTAGTTGAAATAGACAGTTTTTGCATGAAAACTCATTCCTGGTGGAACTTCATAGCAAAGTACAAAGTTCGTTTTGGATGGACAAAGTTAGTTGAAATAGACAGTTTTTGCATAAAAACTCATTCCTGGTGGAACTTCATAGCAAAGTACAAAGTTCGTTTTGGAAGGATCAATTTAGTTGAAATAGACAGTTCTTGCATGAAAACTCATTCCTGGTAGAACTTCATAGCAAAGTACAAAGTTCGTTTTAGATGGACAAAGTTAGTTGAAATAGACAGTTTTTGCATGAAAACTCATTCCTGGTGGAACTTCATAGCAAAGTACAAAGTTCGTTTTGGATGGACAAAGTTAGTTGAAATAGACAGCTTTTGCATAAAAACTCATTCCTGGTGGAACTTCATAGCAAAGTACAAAGTTCGTTTTGGATGGATCAATTTAGTTGAAATAGACAGTTTTTGCATGAAAACTCATTCCTGGTGGAACTTCATAGCAAAGTACAAAGTTCGTTTTGGATGGACAAAGTTAGTTGAAATAGACAGTTTTTGCATGAAAACTCATTCCTGGTAGAACTTCATAGCAAAGTACAAAGTTCGTTTTAGATGGACAAAGTTAGTTGAAATAGACAGTTTTTGCATGAAAACTCATTCCTGGTGGAACTTCATAGCAAAGTACAAAGTTCGTTTTGGATGGATCAATTTAGTTGAAATAGACAGTTTTTGCATGAAAACTCATTCCTGGTGGAACTTCATAGGAAAGTACAAAGTTCGTTTTTGATGGATCAATTTAGTTGAAATAGACAGTTTTTGCATAAAAACTCATTCCTGGTGGAACTTCATAGCAAAGTACAAAGTTCGTTTTAGATGGACAAAGTTAGTTGAAATAGACAGTTTTTGCATGAAAACTCATTCCTGGTGGAACTTCATAGCAAAGTACAAAGTTCGTTTTGGATGGACGAATTAAGTTGAAATAGACAGTTTTTGCATGAAAACTCATTCCTGGTGGAACTTCATAGCAAAGTACAAAGTTCGTTTTGGATGGACGAATTAAGTTGAAATAGACAGTTTTTGTATGAAAACTCATTCCTGGTGGAACTTCATAGCTAAGTACAAAGTTCGAATCAGATGGACGAATTAAGTTGAAATAGACAGTTTTTGCATGAAAACTCAATCCTGGTAGAACTTCATAGCAAAGTACAAAGTTCGTTTTAGATGGACAAAGTTAGTTGAAATAGACAGTTTTTGCATGAAAACTCATTCCTGGTGGAACTTCATAGCAAAGTACAAAGTTCGTTTTGGATGGATCAATTTAGTTGAAATAGACAGTTTTTGCATGAAAACTCATTCCTGGTGGAACTTCATAGCAAAGTACAAAGTTCGTTTTGGATGGACAAAGTTAGTTGAAATAGACAGTTTTTGCATGAAAACTCATTCCTGGTGGAACTTCATAGCAAAGTACAAAGTTCGTTTTGGATGGACAAAGTTAGTTGAAATAGACAGTTTTTGCATAAAAACTCATTCCTGGTGGAACTTCATAGCAAAGTACAAAGTTCGTTTTGGATGGACAAAGTTAGTTGAAATAGACAGTTTTTGCATAAAAACTCATTCCTGGTGGAACTTCATAGCAAAGTACAAAGTTCGTTTTGGATGGATCAATTTAGTTGAAATAGACAGTTTTTGCATGAAAACTCATTCCTGGTGGAACTTCATAGCAAAGTACAAAGTTCGTTTTGGATGGACAAAGTTAGTTGAAATAGACAGTTTTTGCATGAAAACTCATTCCTGGTGGAACTTCATAGCAAAGTACAAAGTTCGTTTTGGATGGATCAATTTAGTTGAAATAGACAGTTTTTGCATGAAAACTCATTCCTGGTGGAACTTCATAGCAAAGTACAAAGTTCGTTTTGGATGGACAAAGTTAGTTGAAATAGACAGTTTTTGCATGAAAACTCATTCCTGGTGGAACTTCATAGCAAAGTACAAAGTTCGTTTTGGATGGACGAATTAAGTTGAAATAGACAGTTTTTGTATGAAAACTCATTCCTGGTGGAACTTCATAGCAAAGTACAAAGTTCGAATCAGATGGACAAAGTTAGTTGAAATAGACAGTTTTTGCATGAAAACTCATTCCTGGTGGAACTTCATAGCAAAGTACAAAGTTCGTTTTGGATGGACAAAGTTAGTTGAAATAGACAGTTTTTGCATGAAAACTCATTCCTGGTGGAACTTCATAGCAAAGTACAAAGTTCGTTTTGGATGGATCAATTTAGTTGAAATAGACAGTTTTTGCATGAAAACTCATTCCTGGTGGAACTTCATAGCAAAGTACAAAGTTCGAATCAGATGGACAAAGTTAGTTGAAATAGACAGTTTTTGCATGAAAACTCATTCCTGGTGGAACTTCATAGCAAAGTACAAAGTTCGTTTTGGATGGACGAATTAAGTTGAAATAGACAGTTTTTGTATGAAAACTCATTCCTGGTGGAACTTCATAGCAAAGTACAAAGTTCGAATCAGATGGACAAAGTTAGTTGAAATAGACAGTTTTTGCATGAAAACTCATTCCTGGTGGAACTTCATAGCAAAGTACAAAGTTCGTTTTGGATGGACAAAGTTAGTTGAAATAGACAGTTTTTGCATGAAAACTCATTCCTGGTGGAACTTCATAGCAAAGTACAAAGTTCGTTTTGGATGGATCAATTTAGTTGAAATAGACAGTTTTTGCATGAAAACTCATTCCTGGTGGAGCTTCATAGCAAAGTACAAAGTTCGTTTTGGATGGACAAAGTTAGTTGAAATAGACAGTTTTTGCATGAAAACTCATTCCTGGTGGAACTTCATAGCAAAGTACAAAGTTCGTTTTGGATGGACAAAGTTAGTTGAAATAGACAGTTTTTGTATGAAAACTCATTCCTTGTGGAACTTCATAGCAAAGTACAAAGTTCGTTTTGGATGGACAAAGTTAGTTGAAATAGACAGTTTTTGTATGAAAACTCATTCCTGGTGGAACTTCATAGCAAAGTACAAAGTTCGTTTTGGATGGATCAATTTAGTTGAAATAGACAGTTTTTGCATGAAAACTCATTCCTGGTGGAACTTCATAGCAAAGTACAAAGTTCGTTTGGATCAATTTAGTTGAAATAGACAGTTTTTGCATGAAAACTCATTCCTGGTGGAACTTCATAGCAAAGTACAAAGTTCGTTTTGGATGGACGAATTAAGTTGAAATAGACAGTTTTTGCATGAAAACTCATTCCTGGTGGAACTTCATAGCAAAGTACAAAGTTCGTTTTGGATGGACAAAGTTAGTTGAAATAGACAGTTTTTGCATGAAAACTCATTCCTGGTGGAACTTCATAGCAAAGTACAAAGTTCGTTTTGGATGGACAAAGTTAGTTGAAATAGACAGTTTTTGCATGAAAACTCATTCCTGGTGGAACTTCATAGCAAAGTACAAAGTTCGTTTTGGATGGACAAAGTTAGTTGAAATAGACAGTTTTTGCATGAAAACTCATTCCTGGTGGAACTTCATAGCAAAGTACAAAGTTCGTTTTGGATGGACAAAGTTAGTTGAAATAGACAGTTTTTGCATGAAAACTCATTCCTGGTGGAACTTCATAGCAAAGTACAAAGTTCGTTTTGGATGGACAAAGTTAGTTGAAATAGACAGTTTTTGCATGAAAACTCATTCCTGGTGGAACTTCATAGCAAAGTACAAAGTTCGTTTTGGATGGACAAAGTTAGTTGAAATAGACAGTTTTTGCATGAAAACTCATTCCTGGTGGAACTTCATAGCAAAGTACAAAGTTCGTTTTGGATGGACGAATTAAGTTGAAATAGACAGTTTTTGTATGAAAACTCATTCCTGGTGGAACTTCATAGCAAAGTACAAAGTTCGTTTTGGTTGGATCAATTTAGTTGAAATAGACAGTTTTTGCATGAAAACTCATTCCTGGTGGAACTTCATAGCAAAGTAAAAAGTTCGAATCAGATGGACAAAGTTAGTTGAAATAGACAGTTTTTGCATGAAAACTCATTCCTGGTGGAACTTCATAGCAAAGTACAAAGTTCGTTTTGGATGGACGAATTAAGTTGAAATAGACAGTTTTTGTATGAAAACTCATTCCTGGTGGAACTTCATAGCAAAGTACAAAGTTCGAATCAGATGGACAAAGTTAGTTGAAATAGACAGTTTTTGCATGAAAACTCATTCCTGGTGGAACTTCATAGCAAAGTACAAAGTTCGTTTTGGATGGACAAAGTTAGTTGAAATAGACAGTTTTTGCATGAAAACTCATTCCTGGTGGAACTTCATAGCAAAGTACAAAGTTCGTTTTGGATGGACAAAGTTAGTTGAAATAGACAGTTTTTGCATGAAAACTCATTCCTGGTGGAGCTTCATAGCAAAGTACAAAGTTCGTTTTGGATGGACAAAGTTAGTTGAAATAGACAGTTTTTGCATGAAAACTCATTCCTGGTGGAACTTCATAGCAAAGTACAAAGTTCGTTTTGGATGGACAAAGTTAGTTGAAATAGACAGTTTTTGTATGAAAACTCATTCCTTGTGGAACTTCATAGCAAAGTACAAAGTTCGTTTTGGATGGACAAAGTTAGTTGAAATAGACAGTTTTTGTATGAAAACTCATTCCTGGTGGAACTTCATAGCAAAGTACAAAGTTCGTTTTGGATGGATCAATTTAGTTGAAATAGACAGTTTTTGCATGAAAACTCATTCCTGGTGGAACTTCATAGCAAAGTACAAAGTTCGTTTGGATCAATTTAGTTGAAATAGACAGTTTTTGCATGAAAACTCATTCCTGGTGGAACTTCATAGCAAAGTACAAAGTTCGTTTTGGATGGACGAATTAAGTTGAAATAGACAGTTTTTGCATGAAAACTCATTCCTGGTGGAACTTCATAGCAAAGTACAAAGTTCGTTTTGGATGGACAAAGTTAGTTGAAATAGACAGTTTTTGCATGAAAACTCATTCCTGGTGGAACTTCATAGCAAAGTACAAAGTTCGTTTTGGATGGACAAAGTTAGTTGAAATAGACAGTTTTTGCATGAAAACTCATTCCTGGTGGAACTTCATAGCAAAGTACAAAGTTCGTTTTGGATGGACAAAGTTAGTTGAAATAGACAGTTTTTGCATGAAAACTCATTCCTGGTGGAACTTCATAGCAAAGTACAAAGTTCGTTTTGGATGGACAAAGTTAGTTGAAATAGACAGTTTTTGCATGAAAACTCATTCCTGGTGGAACTTCATAGCAAAGTACAAAGTTCGTTTTGGATGGATCAATTCAGTTGAAATAGACAGTTTTTGCATGAAAACTCATTCCTGGTGGAACTTCATAGCAAAGTACAAAGTTCGTTTTGGATGGACAAAGTTAGTTGAAATAGACAGTTTTTGCATGAAAACTCATTCCTGGTGGAACTTCATAGCAAAGTACAAAGTTCGTTTTGGATGGACAAAGTTAGTTGAAATAGACAGTTTTTGCATGAAAACTCATTCCTGGTGGAACTTCATAGCAAAGTACAAAGTTCGTTTTGGATGGACGAATTAAGTTGAAATAGACAGTTTTTGCATGAAAACTCATTCCTGGTGGAACTTCATAGCAAAGTACAAAGTTCGTTTTGGATGGACAAAGTTAGTTGAAATAGACAGTTTTTGCATGAAAACTCATTCCTGGTGGAACTTCATAGCAAAGTACAAAGTTCGTTTTGGATGGATCAATTCAGTTGAAATAGACAGTTTTTGCATGAAAACTCATTCCTGGTGGAACTTCATAGCAAAGTACAAAGTTCGTTTTGGATGGACAAAGTTAGTTGAAATAGACAGTTTTTGCATGAAAACTCATTCCTGGTGGAACTTCATAGCAAAGTACAAAGTTCGTTTTGGATGGACAAAGTTAGTTGAAATAGACAGTTTTTGCATGAAAACTCATTCCTGGTGGAACTTCATAGCAAAGTACAAAGTTCGTTTTGGATGGACAAAGTTAGTTGAAATAGACAGTTTTTGCATGAAAACTCATTCCTGGTGGAACTTCATAGCAAAGTACAAAGTTCGTTTTGGATGGATCAATTTAGTTGAAATAGACAGTTTTTGCATGTAAACTCATTCCTGGTGGAACTTCATAGCAAAGTACAAAGTTCGTTTTGGATGGACAAAGTTAGTTGAAATAGACAGTTTTTGCATGAAAACTCATTCCTGGTGGAACTTCATAGCAAAGTACAAAGTTCGTTTTGGATGGACAAAGTTAGTTGAAATAGACAGTTTTTGCATAAAAACTCATTCCTGGTGGAACTTCATAGCAAAGTACAAAGTTCGTTTTGGATGGACAAAGTTAGTTGAAATAGACAGTTTTTGCATGAAAACTCATTCCTGGTGGAACTTCATAGCAAAGTACAAAGTTCGTTTTGGATGGACAAAGTTAGTTGAAATAGACAGTTTTTGCATAAAAACTCATTCCTGGTGGAACTTCATAGCAAAGTACAAAGTTCGTTTCGGATGGATCAATTTAGTTGAAATAGACAGTTCTTGCATGAAAACTCATTCCTGGTGGAACTTCATAGCAAAGTACAAAGTTCGTTTTGGATGGATCATTTTAGTTAAAATAGACAGTTTTTGCATGAAAACTCATTCCTGGTGGAACTTCATAGCAAAGTACAAAGTTCGTTTTGGATGGATCATTTTAGTTGAAATAGACAGTTTTTGCATGAAAACTCATTCCTGGTGGAACTACATAGCAAAGTACAAAGTTCGTTTTGGATGGACAAAGTTAGTTGAAATAGACAGTTTTTGCATAAAAACTCATTCCTGGTGGAACTTCATAGCAAAGTACAAAGTTCGTTTTGGATGGATCAATTTAGTTGAAATAGACAGTTTTTGCATGAAAACTCATTCCTGGTGGAACTTTATAGCAAAGTACAAAGTTCGTTTTGGATGGACAAAGTTAGTTGAAATAGACAGTTTTTGCATGAAAACTCATTCCTGGTGGAACTTCATAGCAAAGTACAAAGTTCGTTTTGGATGGACAAAGTTAGTTGAAATAGACAGTTTTTGCATAAAAACTCATTCCTGGTGGAACTTCATAGCAAAGTACAAAGTTCG
The DNA here is from genome assembly GCF_943734755.1 of Anopheles moucheti. NCBI lineage: Eukaryota > Metazoa > Arthropoda > Insecta > Diptera > Culicidae > Anopheles > Anopheles moucheti. The sequence goes on from NW_026453654.1 coordinate 359,390, forward strand.
TTTTGGATGGACAAAGTTAGTTGAAATAGACAGTTTTTGCATGAAAACTCATTCCTGGTGGAACTTCATAGCAAAGTACAAAGTTCGTTTTGGATGGACAAAGTTAGTTGAAATAGACAGTTTTTGCATAAAAACTCATTCCTGGTGGAACTTCATAGCAAAGTACAAAGTTCGTTTTGGATGGATCAATTTAGTTGAAATAGACAGTTTTTGCATAAAAACTCATTCCTGGTGGAACTTCATAGCAAAGTACAAAGTTCGTTTTGGATGGACGAATTAAGTTGAAATAGACAGTTTTTGTATGAAAACTCATTCCTGGTGGAACTTCATAGCAAAGTACAAAGTTCGTTTTGGATGGACAAAGTTAGTTGAAATAGACAGTTTTTGCATGAAAACTCATTCCTAGTGGAACTTCATAGCAAAGTACAAAGTTCGTTTTGGATGGACAAAGTTAGTTGAAATAGACAGTTTTTGCATAAAAACTCATTCCTGGTGGAACTTCATAGCAAAGTACAAAGTTCGTTTTGGATGGACAAAGTTAGTTGAAATAGACAGTTTTTGCATAAAAACTCATTCCTGGTGGAACTTCATAGCAAAGTACAAAGTTCGTTTTGGATGGACAAAGTTAGTTGAAATAGACAGTTTTTGCATGAAAACTCATTCCTGGTGGAACTTCATAGCAAAGTACAAAGTTCGTTTTGGATGGACAAAGTTAGTTGAAATAGACAGTTTTTGCATGAAAACTCATTCCTGGTGGAACTTCATAGCAAAGTACAAAGTTCGTTTTGGATGGACAAAGTAAGTTGAAATAGACAGTTTTTGCATAAAAACTCATTCCTGGTGGAACTTCATAGCAAAGTACAAAGTTCGTTTTGGATGGACAAAGTTAGTTGAAATAGACAGTTTTTGCATGAAAACTCATTCCTGGTGGAACTTCATAGCAAAGTACAAAGTTCGTTTTGGATGGACAAAGTTAGTTGAAATAGACAGTTTTTGCATGAAAACTCATTCCTGGTGGAACTTCATAGCAAAGTACAAAGTTCGTTTTGGATGGATCAATTTAGTTGAAATAGACAGTTTTTGCATGAAAACTCATTCCTGGTGGAACTTCATCGCAAAGTACAAAGTTCGTTTTGGATGGACAAAGTTAGTTGAAATAGACAGTTTTTGCATGAAAACTCATTCCTGGTGGAACTTCATAGCAAAGTACAAAGTTCGTTTTGGATGGACAAAGTTAGTTGAAATAGACAGTTTTTGCATAAAAACTCATTCCTGGTGGAACTTCATAGCAAAGTACAAAGTTCGTTTTGGATGGACAAAGTTAGTTGAAATAGACAGTTTTTGCATGAAAACTCATTCCTGGTGGAACTTCATAGCAAAGTACAAAGTTCGTTTTGGATGGACAAAGTTAGTTGAAATAGACAGTTTTTGCATAAAAACTCATTCCTGGTGGAACTTCATAGCAAAGTACAAAGTTCGTTTTGGATGGACAAAGTTAGTTGAAATAGACAGTTTTTGCATGAAAACTCATTCCTGGTGGAACTTCATAGCAAAGTACAAAGTTCGTTTTGGATGGACAAAGTTAGTTGAAATAGACAGTTTTTGCATGAAAACTCATTCCTGGTGGAACTTCATAGCAAAGTACAAAGTTCGTTTTGGATGGACAAAGTTAGTTGAAATAGACAGTTTTTGCATGAAAACTCATTCCTGGTGGAACTTCATAGCAAAGTACAAAGTTCGTTTTGGATGGACAAAGTTAGTTGAAATAGACAGTTTTTGCATGAAAACTCATTCCTGGTGGAACTTCATAGCAAAGTACAAAGTTCGTTTTGGATGGACAAAGTTAGTTGAAATAGACAGTTTTTGCATGAAAACTCATTCCTGGTGGAACTTCATAGCAAAGTACAAAGTTCGTTTTGGATGGACAAAGTTAGTTGAAATAGACAGTTTTTGCATAAAAACTCATTCCTGGTGGAACTTCATAGCAAAGTACAAAGTTCGTTTTGGATGGACAAAGTTAGTTGAAATAGACAGTTTTTGCATGAAAACTCATTCCTGGTGGAACTTCATAGCAAAGTACAAAGTTCGTTTTGGATGGACAAAGTTAGTTGAAATAGACAGTTTTTGCATAAAAACTCATTCCTGGTGGAACTTCATAGCAAAGTACAAAGTTCGTTTTGGATGGACAAAGTTAGTTGAAATAGACAGTTTTTGCATGAAAACTCATTCCTGGTGGAACTTCATAGCAAAGTACAAAGTTCGTTTTGGATGGACAAAGTTAGTTGAAATAGACAGTTTTTGCATGAAAACTCATTCCTGGTGGAACTTCATAGCAAAGTACAAAGTTCGTTTTGGATGGATCAATTCAGTTGAAATAGACAGTTTTTGCATGAAAACTCATTCCTGGTGGAACTTCATAGCAAAGTACAAAGTTCGTTTTGGATGGACAAAGTTAGTTGAAATAGACAGTTTTTGCATGAAAACTCATTCCTGGTGGAACTTCATAGCAAAGTACAAAGTTCGTTTTGGATGGACAAAGTTAGTTGAAATAGACAGTTTTTGCATGAAAACTCATTCCTGGTGGAACTTCATAGCAAAGTACAAAGTTCGTTTTGGATGGACAAAGTTAGTTGAAATAGACAGTTTTTGCATGAAAACTCATTCCTGGTGGAACTTCATAGCAAAGTACAAAGTTCGTTTTGGATGGACAAAGTTAGTTGAAATAGACAGTTTTTGCATGAAAACTCATTCCTGGTGGAACTTCATAGCAAAGTACAAAGTTCGTTTTGGATGGACAAAGTTAGTTGAAATAGACAGTTTTTGCATGAAAACTCATTCCTGGTGGAACTTCATAGCAAAGTACAAAGTTCGTTTTGGATGGATCAATTTAGTTGAAATAGACAGTTTTTGCATGAAAACTCATTCCTGGTGGAACTTCATAGCAAAGTACAAAGTTCGTTTTGGATGGACAAAGTTAGTTGAAATAGACAGTTTTTGCATGAAAACTCATTCCTGGTGGAACTTCATAGCAAAGTACAAAGTTCGTTTTGGATGGACAAAGTTAGTGGAAATAGACAGTTTTTGTATGAAAACTCATTCCTGGTGGAACTTCATAGCAAAGTACAAAGTTCGTTTTGGATGGATCAATTTAGTTGAAATAGACAGTTTTTGCATGAAAACTCATTCCTGGTGGAACTTCATAGCAAAGTACAAAGTTCGAATCAGATGGACAAAGTTAGTTGAAATAGACAGTTTTTGCATGAAAACTCATTCCTGGTGGAACTTCATAGCAAAGTACAAAGTTCGTTTTGGATGGACGAATTAAGTTGAAATAGACAGTTTTTGTATGAAAACTCATTCCTGGTGGAACTTCATAGCAAAGTACAAAGTTCGAATCAGATGGACAAAGTTAGTTGAAATAGACAGTTTTTGCATGAAAACTCATTCCTGGTGGAACTTCATAGCAAAGTACAAAGTTCGTTTTGGATGGACAAAGTTAGTTGAAATAGACAGTTTTTGCATGAAAACTCATTCCTGGTGGAACTTCATAGCAAAGTACAAAGTTCGTTTTGGATGGATCAATTTAGTTGAAATAGACAGTTTTTGCATGAAAACTCATTCCTGGTGGAACTTCATAGCAAAGTACAAAGTTCGTTTTGGATGGACAAAGTTAGTTGAAATAGACAGTTTTTGCATGAAAACTCATTCCTGGTGGAGCTTCATAGCAAAGTACAAAGTTCGTTTTGGATGGACAAAGTTAGTTGAAATAGACAGTTTTTGCATGAAAACTCATTCCTGGTGGAACTTCATAGCAAAGTACAAAGTTCGTTTTGGATGGACAAAGTTAGTTGAAATAGACAGTTTTTGTATGAAAACTCATTCCTTGTGGAACTTCATAGCAAAGTACAAAGTTCGTTTTGGATGGACAAAGTTAGTTGAAATAGACAGTTTTTGTATGAAAACTCATTCCTGGTGGAACTTCATAGCAAAGTACAAAGTTCGTTTTGGATGGATCAATTTAGTTGAAATAGACAGTTTTTGCATGAAAACTCATTCCTGGTGGAACTTCATAGCAAAGTACAAAGTTCGTTTGGATCAATTTAGTTGAAATAGACAGTTTTTGCATGAAAACTCATTCCTGGTGGAACTACATAGCAAAGTACAAAGTTCGTTTTGGATGGACAAAGTTAGTTGAAATAGACAGTTTTTGCATAAAAACTCATTCCTGGTGGAACTTCATAGCAAAGTACAAAGTTCGTTTTGGATGGATCAATTTAGTTGAAATAGACAGTTTTTGCATGAAAACTCATTCCTGGTGGAACTTCATAGCAAAGTACAAAGTTCGTTTTGGATGGACAAAGTTAGTTGAAATAGACAGTTTTTGCATGAAAACTCATTCCTGGTGGAACTTCATAGCAAAGTACAAAGTTCGTTTTGGATGGACAAAGTTAGTTGAAATAGACAGTTTTTGCATGAAAACTCATTCCTGGTGGAACTTCATAGCAAAGTACAAAGTTCGTTTTGGATGGACAAAGTTAGTTGAAATAGACAGTTTTTGCATGAAAACTCATTCCTGGTGGAACTTCATAGCAAAGTACAAAGTTCGTTTTGGATGGACAAAGTTAGTTGAAATAGACAGTTTTTGCATGAAAACTCATTCCTGGTGGAACTTCATAGCAAAGTACAAAGTTCGTTTTGGATGGATCAATTCAGTTGAAATAGACAGTTTTTGCATGAAAACTCATTCCTGGTGGAACTTCATAGCAAAGTACAAAGTTCGTTTTGGATGGACAAAGTTAGTTGAAATAGACAGTTTTTGCATGAAAACTCATTCCTGGTGGAACTTCATAGCAAAGTACAAAGTTCGTTTTGGATGGACAAAGTTAGTTGAAATAGACAGTTTTTGCATGAAAACTCATTCCTGGTGGAACTTCATAGCAAAGTACAAAGTTCGTTTTGGATGGACGAATTAAGTTGAAATAGACAGTTTTTGCATGAAAACTCATTCCTGGTGGAACTTCATAGCAAAGTACAAAGTTCGTTTTGGATGGACAAAGTTAGTTGAAATAGACAGTTTTTGCATGAAAACTCATTCCTGGTGGAACTTCATAGCAAAGTACAAAGTTCGTTTTGGATGGATCAATTCAGTTGAAATAGACAGTTTTTGCATGAAAACTCATTCCTGGTGGAACTTCATAGCAAAGTACAAAGTTCGTTTTGGATGGACAAAGTTAGTTGAAATAGACAGTTTTTGCATGAAAACTCATTCCTGGTGGAACTTCATAGCAAAGTACAAAGTTCGTTTTGGATGGACGAATTAAGTTGAAATAGACAGTTTTTGCATGAAAACTCATTCCTGGTGGAACTTCATAGCAAAGTACAAAGTTCGTTTTGGATGGACAAAGTTAGTTGAAATAGACAGTTTTTGCATGAAAACTCATTCCTGGTGGAACTTCATAGCAAAGTACAAAGTTCGTTTTGGATGGATCAATTCAGTTGAAATAGACAGTTTTTGCATGAAAACTCATTCCTGGTGGAACTTCATAGCAAAGTACAAAGTTCGTTTTGGATGGACAAAGTTAGTTGAAATAGACAGTTTTTGCATGAAAACTCATTCCTGGTGGAACTTCATAGCAAAGTACAAAGTTCGTTTTGGATGGATCAATTTAGTTGAAATAGACAGTTTTTGCATGTAAACTCATTCCTGGTGGAACTTCATAGCAAAGTACAAAGTTCGTTTTGGATGGACAAAGTTAGTTGAAATAGACAGTTTTTGCATGAAAACTCATTCCTGGTGGAACTTCATAGCAAAGTACAAAGTTCGTTTTGGATGGACAAAGTTAGTTGAAATAGACAGTTTTTGCATAAAAACTCATTCCTGGTGGAACTTCATAGCAAAGTACAAAGTTCGTTTTGGATGGACAAAGTTAGTTGAAATAGACAGTTTTTGCATGAAAACTCATTCCTGGTGGAACTTCATAGCAAAGTACAAAGTTCGTTTTGGATGGACAAAGTTAGTTGAAATAGACAGTTTTTGCATAAAAACTCATTCCTGGTGGAACTTCATAGCAAAGTACAAAGTTCGTTTCGGATGGATCAATTTAGTTGAAATAGACAGTTCTTGCATGAAAACTCATTCCTGGTGGAACTTCATAGCAAAGTACAAAGTTCGTTTTGGATGGATCATTTTAGTTAAAATAGACAGTTTTTGCATGAAAACTCATTCCTGGTGGAACTTCATAGCAAAGTACAAAGTTCGAATCAGATGGATCATTTTAGTTGAAATAGACAGTTTTTGCATGAAAACTCATTCCTGGTGGAACTACATAGCAAAGTACAAAGTTCGTTTTGGATGGACAAAGTTAGTTGAAATAGACAGTTTTTGCATAAAAACTCATTCCTGGTGGAACTTCATAGCAAAGTACAAAGTTCGTTTTGGATGGATCAATTTAGTTGAAATAGACAGTTTTTGCATGAAAACTCATTCCTGGTGGAACTTCATAGCAAAGTACAAAGTTCGTTTTGGATGGACAAAGTTAGTTGAAATAGACAGTTTTTGCATGAAAACTCATTCCTGGTGGAACTTCATAGCAAAGTACAAAGTTCGTTTTGGATGGACAAAGTTAGTTGAAATAGACAGTTTTTGCATAAAAACTCATTCCTGGTGGAACTTCATAGCAAAGTACAAAGTTCGTTTTGGATGGACAAAGTTAGTTGAAATAGACAGTTTTTGCATGAAAACTCATTCCTGGTGGAACTTCATAGCAAAGTACAAAGTTCGTTTTGGATGGACAAAGTTAGTTGAAATAGACAGTTTTTGCATAAAAACTCATTCCTGGTGGAACTTCATAGCAAAGTACAAAGTTCGTTTTGGATGGATCAATTTAGTTGAAATAGACAGTTTTTGCATAAAAACTCATTCCTGGTGGAACTTCATAGCAAAGTACAAAGTTCGTTTTGGATGGACGAATTAAGTTGAAATAGACAGTTTTTGTATGAAAACTCATTCCTGGTGGAACTTCATAGCAAAGTACAAAGTTCGTTTTGGATGGACAAAGTTAGTTGAAATAGACAGTTTTTGCATGAAAACTCATTCCTGGTGGAACTTCATAGCAAAGTACAAAGTTCGTTTTGGATGGACAAAGTTAGTTGAAATAGACAGTTTTTGCATAAAAACTCATTCCTGGTGGAACTTCATAGCAAAGTACAAAGTTCGTTTTGGATGGACAAAGTTAGTTGAAATAGACAGTTTTTGCATAAAAACTCATTCCTGGTGGAACTTCATAGCAAAGTACAAAGTTCGTTTTGGATGGACAAAGTTAGTTGAAATAGACAGTTTTTGCATGAAAACTCATTCCTGGTGGAACTTCATAGCAAAGTACAAAGTTCGTTTTGGATGGACAAAGTTAGTTGAAATAGACAGTTTTTGCATGAAAACTCATTCCTGGTGGAACTTCATAGCAAAGTACAAAGTTCGTTTTGGATGGACAAAGTAAGTTGAAATAGACAGTTTTTGCATAAAAACTCATTCCTGGTGGAACTTCATAGCAAAGTACAAAGTTCGTTTTGGATGGAAAAAGTTAGTTGAAATAGACAGTTTTTGCATGAAAACTCATTCCTGGTGGAACTTCATAGCAAAGTACAAAGTTCGTTTTGGATGGACAAAGTTAGTTGAAATAGACAGTTTTTGCATGAAAACTCATTCCTGGTGGAACTTCATAGCAAAGTACAAAGTTCGTTTTGGATGGATCAATTTAGTTGAAATAGACAGTTTTTGCATGAAAACTCATTCCTGGTGGAACTTCATCGCAAAGTACAAAGTTCGTTTTGGATGGACAAAGTTAGTTGAAATAGACAGTTTTTGCATGAAAACTCATTCCTGGTGGAACTTCATAGCAAAGTACAAAGTTCGTTTTGGATGGACAAAGTTAGTTGAAATAGACAGTTTTTGCATAAAAACTCATTCCTGGTGGAACTTCATAGCAAAGTACAAAGTTCGTTTTGGATGGACAAAGTTAGTTGAAATAGACAGTTTTTGCATGAAAACTCATTCCTGGTGGAACTTCATAGCAAAGTACAAAGTTCGTTTTGGATGGACAAAGTTAGTTGAAATAGACAGTTTTTGCATAAAAACTCATTCCTGGTGGAACTTCATAGCAAAGTACAAAGTTCGTTTTGGATGGACAAAGTTAGTTGAAATAGACAGTTTTTGCATGAAAACTCATTCCTGGTGGAACTTCATAGCAAAGTACAAAGTTCGTTTTGGATGGACAAAGTTAGTTGAAATAGACAGTTTTTGCATGAAAACTCATTCCTGGTGGAACTTCATAGCAAAGTACAAAGTTCGTTTTGGATGGACAAAGTTAGTTGAAATAGACAGTTTTTGCATGAAAACTCATTCCTGGTGGAACTTCATAGCAAAGTACAAAGTTCGTTTTGGATGGACAAAGTTAGTTGAAATAGACAGTTTTTGCATGAAAACTCATTCCTGGTGGAACTTCATAGCAAAGTACAAAGTTCGTTTTGGATGGACAAAGTTAGTTGAAATAGACAGTTTTTGCATGAAAACTCATTCCTGGTGGAACTTCATAGCAAAGTACAAAGTTCGTTTTGGATGGACAAAGTTAGTTGAAATAGACAGTTTTTGCATGAAAACTCATTCCTGGTGGAACTTCATAGCAAAGTACAAAGTTCGTTTTGGATGGACGAATTAAGTTGAAATAGACAGTTTTTGCATGAAAACTCATTCCTGGTGGAACTTCATAGCAAAGTACAAAGTTCGTTTTGGATGGACAAAGTTAGTTGAAATAGACAGTTTTTGCATGAAAACTCATTCCTGGTGGAACTTCATAGCAAAGTACAAAGTTCGTTTTGGATGGATCAATTCAGTTGAAATAGACAGTTTTTGCATGAAAACTCATTCCTGGTGGAACTTCATAGCAAAGTACAAAGTTCGTTTTGGATGGACAAAGTTAGTTGAAATAGACAGTTTTTGCATGAAAACTCATTCCTGGTGGAACTTCATAGCAAAGTACAAAGTTCGTTTTGGATGGACGAATTAAGTTGAAATAGACAGTTTTTGCATGAAAACTCATTCCTGGTGGAACTTCATAGCAAAGTACAAAGTTCGTTTTGGATGGACAAAGTTAGTTGAAATAGACAGTTTTTGCATGAAAACTCATTCCTGGTGGAACTTCATAGCAAAGTACAAAGTTCGTTTTGGATGGATCAATTCAGTTGAAATAGACAGTTTTTGCATGAAAACTCATTCCTGGTGGAACTTCATAGCAAAGTACAAAGTTCGTTTTGGATGGACAAAGTTAGTTGAAATAGACAGTTTTTGCATGAAAACTCATTCCTGGTGGAACTTCATAGCAAAGTACAAAGTTCGTTTTGGATGGATCAATTTAGTTGAAATAGACAGTTTTTGCATGTAAACTCATTCCTGGTGGAACTTCATAGCAAAGTACAAAGTTCGTTTTGGATGGACAAAGTTAGTTGAAATAGACAGTTTTTGCATGAAAACTCATTCCTGGTGGAACTTCATAGCAAAGTACAAAGTTCGTTTTGGATGGACAAAGTTAGTTGAAATAGACAGTTTTTGCATAAAAACTCATTCCTGGTGGAACTTCATAGCAAAGTACAAAGTTCGTTTTGGATGGACAAAGTTAGTTGAAATAGACAGTTTTTGCATGAAAACTCATTCCTGGTGGAACTTCATAGCAAAGTACAAAGTTCGTTTTGGATGGACAAAGTTAGTTGAAATAGACAGTTTTTGCATAAAAACTCATTCCTGGTGGAACTTCATAGCAAAGTACAAAGTTCGTTTCGGATGGATCAATTTAGTTGAAATAGACAGTTCTTGCATGAAAACTCATTCCTGGTGGAACTTCATAGCAAAGTACAAAGTTCGTTTTGGATGGATCATTTTAGTTAAAATAGACAGTTTTTGCATGAAAACTCATTCCTGGTGGAACTTCATAGCAAAGTACAAAGTTCGTTTTGGATGGATCATTTTAGTTGAAATAGACAGTTTTTGCATGAAAACTCATTCCTGGTGGAACTACATAGCAAAGTACAAAGTTCGTTTTGGATGGACAAAGTTAGTTGAAATAGACAGTTTTTGCATAAAAACTCATTCCTGGTGGAACTTCATAGCAAAGTACAAAGTTCGTTTTGGATGGATCAATTTAGTTGAAATAGACAGTTTTTGCATGAAAACTCATTCCTGGTGGAACTTCATAGCAAAGTACAAAGTTCGTTTTGGATGGACAAAGTTAGTTGAAATAGACAGTTTTTGCATGAAAACTCATTCCTGGTGGAACTTCATAGCAAAGTACAAAGTTCGTTTTGGATGGACAAAGTTAGTTGAAATAGACAGTTTTTGCATAAAAACTCATTCCTGGTGGAACTTCATAGCAAAGTACAAAGTTCGTTTTGGATGGACAAAGTTAGTTGAAATAGACAGTTTTTGCATGAAAACTCATTCCTGGTGGAACTTCATAGCAAAGTACAAAGTTCGTTTTGGATGGACAAAGTTAGTTGAAATAGACAGTTTTTGCATAAAAACTCATTCCTGGTGGAACTTCATAGCAAAGTACAAAGTTCGTTTTGGATGGATCAATTTAGTTGAAATAGACAGTTTTTGCATAAAAACTCATTCCTGGTGGAACTTCATAGCAAAGTACAAAGTTCGTTTTGGATGGACGAATTAAGTTGAAATAGACAGTTTTTGTATGAAAACTCATTCCTGGTGGAACTTCATAGCAAAGTACAAAGTTCGTTTTGGATGGACAAAGTTAGTTGAAATAGACAGTTTTTGCATGAAAACTCATTCCTGGTGGAACTTCATAGCAAAGTACAAAGTTCGTTTTGGATGGACAAAGTTAGTTGAAATAGACAGTTTTTGCATAAAAACTCATTCCTGGTGGAACTTCATAGCAAAGTACAAAGTTCGTTTTGGATGGACAAAGTTAGTTGAAATAGACAGTTTTTGCATAAAAACTCATTCCTGGTGGAACTTCATAGCAAAGTACAAAGTTCGTTTTGGATGGACAAAGTTAGTTGAAATAGACAGTTTTTGCATGAAAACTCATTCCTGGTGGAACTTCATAGCAAAGTACAAAGTTCGTTTTGGATGGACAAAGTTAGTTGAAATAGACAGTTTTTGCATGAAAACTCATTCCTGGTGGAACTTCATAGCAAAGTACAAAGTTCGTTTTGGATGGACAAAGTAAGTTGAAATAGACAGTTTTTGCATAAAAACTCATTCCTGGTGGAACTTCATAGCAAAGTACAAAGTTCGTTTTGGATGGAAAAAGTTAGTTGAAATAGACAGTTTTTGCATGAAAACTCATTCCTGGTGGAACTTCATAGCAAAGTACAAAGTTCGTTTTGGATGGACAAAGTTAGTTGAAATAGACAGTTTTTGCATGAAAACTCATTCCTGGTGGAACTTCATAGCAAAGTACAAAGTTCGTTTTGGATGGATCAATTTAGTTGAAATAGACAGTTTTTGCATGAAAACTCATTCCTGGTGGAACTTCATCGCAAAGTACAAAGTTCGTTTTGGATGGACAAAGTTAGTTGAAATAGACAGTTTTTGCATGAAAACTCATTCCTGGTGGAACTTCATAGCAAAGTACAAAGTTCGTTTTGGATGGACAAAGTTAGTTGAAATAGACAGTTTTTGCATAAAAACTCATTCCTGGTGGAACTTCATAGCAAAGTACAAAGTTCGTTTTGGATGGACAAAGTTAGTTGAAATAGACAGTTTTTGCATGAAAACTCATTCCTGGTGGAACTTCATAGCAAAGTACAAAGTTCGTTTTGGATGGACAAAGTTAGTTGAAATAGACAGTTTTTGCATAAAAACTCATTCCTGGTGGAACTTCATAGCAAAGTACAAAGTTCGTTTTGGATGGACAAAGTTAGTTGAAATAGACAGTTTTTGCATGAAAACTCATTCCTGGTGGAACTTCATAGCAAAGTACAAAGTTCGTTTTGGATGGACAAAGTTAGTTGAAATAGACAGTTTTTGCATGAAAACTCATTCCTGGTGGAACTTCATAGCAAAGTACAAAGTTCGTTTTGGATGGACAAAGTTAGTTGAAATAGACAGTTTTTGCATGAAAACTCATTCCTGGTGGAACTTCATAGCAAAGTACAAAGTTCGTTTTGGATGGACAAAGTTAGTTGAAATAGACAGTTTTTGCATGAAAACTCATTCCTGGTGGAACTTCATAGCAAAGTACAAAGTTCGTTTTGGATGGACAAAGTTAGTTGAAATAGACAGTTTTTGCATGAAAACTCATTCCTGGTGGAACTTCATAGCAAAGTACAAAGTTCGTTTTGGATGGACAAAGTTAGTTGAAATAGACAGTTTTTGCATAAAAACTCATTCCTGGTGGAACTTCATAGCAAAGTACAAAGTTCGTTTTGGATGGACAAAGTTAGTTGAAATAGACAGTTTTTGCATGAAAACTCATTCCTGGTGGAACTTCATAGCAAAGTACAAAGTTCGTTTTGGATGGACAAAGTTAGTTGAAATAGACAGTTTTTGCATGAAAACTCATTCCTGGTGGAACTTCATAGCAAAGTACAAAGTTCGTTTTGGATGGACAAAGTTAGTTGAAATAGACAGTTTTTGCATAAAAACTCATTCCTGGTGGAACTTCATAGCAAAGTACAAAGTTCGTTTTGGATGGATCAATTTAGTTGAAATAGACAGTTTTTGCATGAAAACTCATTCCTGGTGGAACTTCATCGCAAAGTACAAAGTTCGTTTTGGATGGACAAAGTTAGTTGAAATAGACAGTTTTTGCATGAAAACTCATTCCTGGTGGAACTTCATAGCAAAGTACAAAGTTCGTTTTGGATGGACAAAGTTAGTTGAAATAGACAGTTTTTGCATAAAAACTCATTCCTGGTGGAACTTCATAGCAAAGTACAAAGTTCGTTTTGGATGGACAAAGTTAGTTGAAATAGACAGTTTTTGCATGAAAACTCATTCCTGGTGGAACTTCATAGCAAAGTACAAAGTTCGTTTTGGATGGACAAAGTTAGTTGAAATAGACAGTTTTTGCATAAAAACTCATTCCTGGTGGAACTTCATAGCAAAGTACAAAGTTCGTTTTGGATGGACAAAGTTAGTTGAAATAGACAGTTTTTGCATGAAAACTCATTCCTGGTGGAACTTCATAGCAAAGTACAAAGTTCGTTTTGGATGGACAAAGTTAGTTGAAATAGACAGTTTTTGCATGAAAACTCATTCCTGGTGGAACTTCATAGCAAAGTACAAAGTTCGTTTTGGATGGACAAAGTTAGTTGAAATAGACAGTTTTTGCATGAAAACTCATTCCTGGTGGAACTTCATAGCAAAGTACAAAGTTCGTTTTGGATGGACAAAGTTAGTTGAAATAGACAGTTTTTGCATGAAAACTCATTCCTGGTGGAACTTCATAGCAAAGTACAAAGTTCGTTTTGGATGGACAAAGTTAGTTGAAATAGACAGTTTTTGCATGAAAACTCATTCCTGGTGGAACTTCATAGCAAAGTACAAAGTTCGTTTTGGATGGACAAAGTTAGTTGAAATAGACAGTTTTTGCATGAAAACTCATTCCTGGTGGAACTTCATAGCAAAGTACAAAGTTCGTTTCGGATGGATCAATTTAGTTGAAATAGACAGTTCTTGCATGAAAACTCATTCCTGGTGGAACTTCATAGCAAAGTACAAAGTTCGTTTTGGATGGATCATTTTAGTTAAAATAGACAGTTTTTGCATGAAAACTCATTCCTGGTGGAACTTCATAGCAAAGTACAAAGTTCGTTTTGGATGGATCATTTTAGTTGAAATAGACAGTTTTTGCATGAAAACTCATTCCTGGTGGAACTACATAGCAAAGTACAAAGTTCGTTTTGGATGGACAAAGTTAGTTGAAATAGACAGTTTTTGCATAAAAACTCATTCCTGGTGGAACTTCATAGCAAAGTACAAAGTTCGTTTTGGATGGATCAATTTAGTTGAAATAGACAGTTTTTGCATGAAAACTCATTCCTGGTGGAACTTCATAGCAAAGTACAAAGTTCGTTTTGGATGGACAAAGTTAGTTGAAATAGACAGTTTTTGCATGAAAACTCATTCCTGGTGGAACTTCATAGCAAAGTACAAAGTTCGTTTTGGATGGACAAAGTTAGTTGAAATAGACAGTTTTTGCATAAAAACTCATTCCTGGTGGAACTTCATAGCAAAGTACAAAGTTCGTTTTGGATGGACAAAGTTAGTTGAAATAGACAGTTTTTGCATGAAAACTCATTCCTGGTGGAACTTCATAGCAAAGTACAAAGTTCGTTTTGGATGGACAAAGTTAGTTGAAATAGACAGTTTTTGCATAAAAACTCATTCCTGGTGGAACTTCATAGCAAAGTACAAAGTTCGTTTCGGATGGATCAATTTAGTTGAAATAGACAGTTCTTGCATGAAAACTCATTCCTGGTGGAACTTCATAGCAAAGTACAAAGTTCGTTTTGGATGGATCATTTTAGTTAAAATAGACAGTTTTTGCATGAAAACTCATTCCTGGTGGAACTTCATAGCAAAGTACAAAGTTCGTTTTGGATGGATCATTTTAGTTGAAATAGACAGTTTTTGCATGAAAACTCATTCCTGGTGGAACTACATAGCAAAGTACAAAGTTCGTTTTGGATGGACAAAGTTAGTTGAAATAGACAGTTTTTGCATAAAAACTCATTCCTGGTGGAACTTCATAGCAAAGTACAAAGTTCGTTTTGGATGGATCAATTTAGTTGAAATAGACAGTTTTTGCATGAAAACTCATTCCTGGTGGAACTTCATAGCAAAGTACAAAGTTCGTTTTGGATGGACAAAGTTAGTTGAAATAGACAGTTTTTGCATGAAAACTCATTCCTGGTGGAACTTCATAGCAAAGTACAAAGTTCGTTTTGGATGGACAAAGTTAGTTGAAATAGACAGTTTTTGCATAAAAACTCATTCCTGGTGGAACTTCATAGCAAAGTACAAAGTTCGTTTTGGATGGACAAAGTTAGTTGAAATAGACAGTTTTTGCATGAAAACTCATTCCTGGTGGAACTTCATAGCAAAGTACAAAGTTCGTTTTGGATGGACAAAGTTAGTTGAAATAGACAGTTTTTGCATAAAAACTCATTCCTGGTGGAACTTCATAGCAAAGTACAAAGTTCGTTTTGGATGGATCAATTTAGTTGAAATAGACAGTTTTTGCATAAAAACTCATTCCTGGTGGAACTTCATAGCAAAGTACAAAGTTCGTTTTGGATGGACGAATTAAGTTGAAATAGACAGTTTTTGTATGAAAACTCATTCCTGGTGGAACTTCATAGCAAAGTACAAAGTTCGTTTTGGATGGACAAAGTTAGTTGAAATAGACAGTTTTTGCATGAAAACTCATTCCTGGTGGAACTTCATAGCAAAGTACAAAGTTCGTTTTGGATGGACAAAGTTAGTTGAAATAGACAGTTTTTGCATAAAAACTCATTCCTGGTGGAACTTCATAGCAAAGTACAAAGTTCGTTTTGGATGGACAAAGTTAGTTGAAATAGACAGTTTTTGCATAAAAACTCATTCCTGGTGGAACTTCATAGCAAAGTACAAAGTTCGTTTTGGATGGACAAAGTTAGTTGAAATAGACAGTTTTTGCATGAAAACTCATTCCTGGTGGAACTTCATAGCAAAGTACAAAGTTCGTTTTGGATGGACAAAGTTAGTTGAAATAGACAGTTTTTGCATGAAAACTCATTCCTGGTGGAACTTCATAGCAAAGTACAAAGTTCGTTTTGGATGGACAAAGTAAGTTGAAATAGACAGTTTTTGCATAAAAACTCATTCCTGGTGGAACTTCATAGCAAAGTACAAAGTTCGTTTTGGATGGAAAAAGTTAGTTGAAATAGACAGTTTTTGCATGAAAACTCATTCCTGGTGGAACTTCATAGCAAAGTACAAAGTTCGTTTTGGATGGACAAAGTTAGTTGAAATAGACAGTTTTTGCATGAAAACTCATTCCTGGTGGAACTTCATAGCAAAGTACAAAGTTCGTTTTGGATGGATCAATTTAGTTGAAATAGACAGTTTTTGCATGAAAACTCATTCCTGGTGGAACTTCATCGCAAAGTACAAAGTTCGTTTTGGATGGACAAAGTTAGTTGAAATAGACAGTTTTTGCATGAAAACTCATTCCTGGTGGAACTTCATAGCAAAGTACAAAGTTCGTTTTGGATGGACAAAGTTAGTTGAAATAGACAGTTTTTGCATAAAAACTCATTCCTGGTGGAACTTCATAGCAAAGTACAAAGTTCGTTTTGGATGGACAAAGTTAGTTGAAATAGACAGTTTTTGCATGAAAACTCATTCCTGGTGGAACTTCATAGCAAAGTACAAAGTTCGTTTTGGATGGACAAAGTTAGTTGAAATAGACAGTTTTTGCATAAAAACTCATTCCTGGTGGAACTTCATAGCAAAGTACAAAGTTCGTTTTGGATGGACAAAGTTAGTTGAAATAGACAGTTTTTGCATGAAAACTCATTCCTGGTGGAACTTCATAGCAAAGTACAAAGTTCGTTTTGGATGGACAAAGTTAGTTGAAATAGACAGTTTTTGCATGAAAACTCATTCCTGGTGGAACTTCATAGCAAAGTACAAAGTTCGTTTTGGATGGACAAAGTTAGTTGAAATAGACAGTTTTTGCATGAAAACTCATTCCTGGTGGAACTTCATAGCAAAGTACAAAGTTCGTTTTGGATGGACAAAGTTAGTTGAAATAGACAGTTTTTGCATGAAAACTCATTCCTGGTGGAACTTCATAGCAAAGTACAAAGTTCGTTTTGGATGGACAAAGTTAGTTGAAATAGACAGTTTTTGCATGAAAACTCATTCCTGGTGGAACTTCATAGCAAAGTACAAAGTTCGTTTTGGATGGACAAAGTTAGTTGAAATAGACAGTTTTTGCATAAAAACTCATTCCTGGTGGAACTTCATAGCAAAGTACAAAGTTCGTTTTGGATGGACAAAGTTAGTTGAAATAGACAGTTTTTGCATGAAAACTCATTCCTAGTGGAACTTCATAGCAAAGTACAAAGTTCGTTTTGGATGGACAAAGTTAGTTGAAATAGACAGTTTTTGCATAAAAACTCATTCCTGGTGGAACTTCATAGCAAAGTACAAAGTTCGTTTTGGATGGATCAATTTAGTTGAAATAGACAGTTTTTGCATGAAAACTCATTCCTGGTGGAACTTCAAAGTACAAAGTTCGTTTTGGATGGACAAAGTTAGTTGAAATAGACAGTTTTTGCATGAAAACTCATTCCTGGTGGAACTTCATAGCAAAGTACAAAGTTCGTTTTGGATGGACGAATTAAGTTGAAATAGACAGTTTTTGCATGAAAACTCATTCCTGGTGGAACTTCATAGCAAAGTACAAAGTTCGTTTTGGATGGATCAATTCAGTTAAAATAGACAGTTTTTGCATGAAAACTCATTCCTGGTGGAACTTCATAGCAAAGTACAAAGTTCGTTTTGGATGGACAAAGTTAGTTGAAATAGACAGTTTTTGCATGAAAACTCATTCCTGGTGGAACTTCATAGCAAAGTACAAAGTTCGTTTTGGATGGACAAAGTTAGTTAAAATAGACAGTTTTTGCATGAAAACTCATTCCTGGTGGAACTTCATAGCAAAGTACAAAGTTCGTTTTGGATGGACGAATTAAGTTGAAATAGACAGTTTTTGCATGAAAACTCATTCCTGGTGGAACTTCATAGCAAAGTACAAAGTTCGTTTTGGATGGACAAAGTTAGTTGAAATAGACAGTTTTTGCATGAAAACTCATTCCTGGTGGAACTTCATAGCAAAGTACAAAGTTCGTTTTGGATGGACAAAGTTAGTTGAAATAGACAGTTTTTGCATGAAAACTCATTCCTGGTGGAACTTCATAGCAAAGTACAAAGTTCGTTTTGGATGGACAAAGTTAGTTGAAATAGACAGTTTTTGCATGAAAACTCATTCCTGGTGGAACTTCATAGCAAAGTACAAAGTTCGTTTTGGATGGACAAAGTTAGTTGAAATAGACAGTTTTTGCATGAAAACTCATTCCTGGTGGAACTTCATAGCAAAGTACAAAGTTCGTTTTGGATGGACAAAGTTAGTTGAAATAGACAGTTTTTGCATGAAAACTCATTCCTGGTGGAACTTCATAGCAAAGTACAAAGTTCGTTTTGGATGGATCAATTTAGTTGAAATAGACAGTTTTTGCATGAAAACTCATTCCTGGTGGAACTTCATAGCAAAGTACAAAGTTCGTTTTGGATGGACAAAGTTAGTTGAAATAGACAGTTTTTGCATGAAAACTCATTCCTGGTGGAACTTCATAGCAAAGTACAAAGTTCGTTTTGGATGGACAAAGTTAGTTGAAATAGACAGTTTTTGCATAAAAACTCATTCCTGGTGGAACTTCATAGCAAAGTACAAAGTTCGTTTTGGATGGATCAATTCAGTTGAAATAGACAGTTTTTGCATGAAAACTCATTCCTGGTGGAACTTCATAGCAAAGTACAAAGTTCGTTTTGGATGGACAAAGTTAGTTGAAATAGACAGTTTTTGCATGAAAACTCATTCCTGGTGGAACTTCATAGCAAAGTACAAAGTTCGTTTTGGATGGACAAAGTTAGTTGAAATAGACAGTTTTTGCATAAAAACTCATTCCTGGTGGAACTTCATAGCAAAGTACAAAGTTCGTTTTGGATGGATCAATTTAGTTGAAATAGACAGTTTATGCATGAAAACTCATTCCTGGTGGAACTTCATAGCAAAGTACAAAGTTCGTTTTGGATGGACAAAGTTAGTTGAAATAGACAGTTTTTGCATGAAAACTCATTCCTGGTGGAACTTCATAGCAAAGTACAAAGTTCGTTTTGGATGGACAAAGTTAGTTGAAATAGACAGTTTTTGCATAAAAACTCATTCCTGGTGGAACTTCATAGCAAAGTACAAAGTTCGTTTTGGATGGACAAAGTTAGTTGAAATAGACAGTTTTTTGCATGAAAACTCATTCCTGGTGGAACTTCATAGCAAAGTACAAAGTTCGTTTTGGATGGACAAAGTTAGTTGAAATAGACAGTTTTTGCATGAAAACTCATTCCTGGGGAACTTCATAGCAAAGTACAAAGTTCGTTTTGGATGGACAAAGTTAGTTGAAATAGACAGTTTTTGCATGAAAACTCATTCCTGGTGGAACTTCATAGCAAAGTACAAAGTTCGTTTTGGATGGACAAAGTTAGTTGAAATAGACAGTTTTTGAATGAAAACTCATTCCTGGTGAAACTTCATAGCAAAGTACAAAGTTCGTTTTGGATGGACAAAGTTGGTTGAAATAGACAGTTTTTGCATAAAAACTCATTCCTGGTGGAACTTCATAGCAAAGTACAAAGTTCGTTTTGGATGGACAAAGTTAGTTGAAATAGACAGTTTTTGCATGAAAACTCATTCCTGGTGGAACTCATAGCAAAGTACAAAGTTCGTTTTGGATGGACAAAGTTAGTTGAAATAGACAGTTTTTGCATGAAAACTCATTCCTGGTGGAACTTCATAGCAAAGTACAAAGTTCGTTTTGGATGGACAAAGTTAGTGAAATAGACAGTTTTTGCATGAAACTCATTCCTGGGGAACTTCATAGCAAAGTACAAAGTTCGTTTTGGATGGACAAAGTTAGTTGAAATAGACAGTTTTTGAATGAAAACTCATTCCTGGTGGAACTTCATAGCAAAGTACAAAGTTCGTTTTGGGTATGGACAAAGTTAGTTGAAATAGACAGTTTTTGCATAAAAACTCATTCTGGTGGAACTTCATAGCAAAGTACAAAGTTCGGTTTTGGATGGACAAGAAGTTAGCTGAAGAGAAAGTTTTGCATGAAAACTCAGTCCTGGTGGAAACTCATAGCAAATAACAAAGTTTCGGTTGTTGGAGTGGACAGAGAGTTAGTTGAAATAGACAGTTTTTTGCATAAAAACTCATTCCTGGTGGAACTTCATAGCAAAGTACAAAGTTCGTTTTGGATGGACAAAGTTAGTTGAAATAGACAGTTTTTGCATGAAAACTCATTCCTAGTGGAACTTCATAGCAAAGTACAAAGTTCGTTTTGGATGGACAAAGTTAGTTGAAATAGACAGTTTTTGCATAAAAACTCATTCCTGGTGGAACTTCATAGCAAAGTACAAAGTTCGTTTTTGGATGGATCAATTTAGTTGAAATAGACAGTTTTTGCATGAAAACTCATTCCTGGTGGAACTTCAAAGTACAAAGTTCGTTTTGGATGGACAAAGTTAGTTGAAATAGACAGTTTTTGCATGAAAACTCATTCCTGGTGGAACTTCATAGCAAAGTACAAAGTTCGTTTTGGATGGACGAATTAAGTTGAAATAGACAGTTTTTGCATGAAAACTCATTCCTGGTGGAACTTCATAGCAAAGTACAAAGTTCGTTTTGGATGGATCAATTCAGTTAAAATAGACAGTTTTTGCATGAAAACTCATTCCTGGTGGAACTTCATAGCAAAGTACAAAGTTCGTTTTGGATGGACAAAGTTAGTTGAAATAGACAGTTTTTGCATGAAAACTCATTCCTGGTGGAACTTCATAGCAAAGTACAAAGTTCGTTTTGGATGGACAAAGTTAGTTAAAATAGACAGTTTTTGCATGAAAACTCATTCCTGGTGGAACTTCATAGCAAAGTACAAAGTTCGTTTTGGATGGACGAATTAAGTTGAAATAGACAGTTTTTGCATGAAAACTCATTCCTGGTGGAACTTCATAGCAAAGTACAAAGTTCGTTTTGGATGGACAAAGTTAGTTGAAATAGACAGTTTTTGCATGAAAACTCATTCCTGGTGGAACTTCATAGCAAAGTACAAAGTTCGTTTTGGATGGACAAAGTTAGTGAAATAGACAGTTTTTGCATGAAAACTCATTCCTGTGGAACTTCATAGCAAAGTACAAAGTTCGTTTTGGATGGACAAAGTTAGTTGAAATAGACAGTTTTTGCATGAAAACTCATTCCTGGTGGAACTTCATAGCAAAGTACAAAGTTCGTTTTGGATGGACAAAGTTAGTTGAAATAGACAGTTTTTGCATGAAAACTCATTCCTGGTGGAACTTCATAGCAAAGTACAAAGTTCGTTTTGGATGGACAAAGTTAGTTGAAATAGACAGTTTTTGCATGAAAACTCATTCCTGGTGGAAACTTCATAGCAAAGTACAAAGTTCGTTTTGGATGGATCAATTTAGTTGAAATAGACAGTTTTTGCATGAAAACTCATTCCTGGTGGAACTTCATAGCAAAGTACAAAGTTCGTTTTGGATGGACAAAGTTAGTTGAAATAGACAGTTTTTGCATGAAAACTCATTCCTGGTGGAACTTCATAGCAAAGTACAAAGTTCGTTTTGGATGGACAAAGTTAGTTGAAATAGACAGTTTTTGCATAAAAACTCATTCCTGGTGGAACTTCATAGCAAAGTACAAAGTTCGTTTTGGATGGATCAATTCAGTTGAAATAGACAGTTTTTGCATGAAAACTCATTCCTGGTGGAACTTCATAGCAAAGTACAAAGTTCGTTTTGGATGGACAAAGTTAGTTGAAATAGACAGTTTTTGCATGAAAACTCATTCCTGGTGGAACTTCATAGCAAAGTACAAAGTTCGTTTTGGATGGACAAAGTTAGTTGAAATAGACAGTTTTTGCATAAAAACTCATTCCTGGTGGAACTTCATAGCAAAGTACAAAGTTCGTTTTGGATGGATCAATTTAGTTGAAATAGACAGTTTATGCATGAAAACTCATTCCTGGTGGAACTTCATAGCAAAGTACAAAGTTCGTTTTGGATGGACAAAGTTAGTTGAAATAGACAGTTTTTGCATGAAAACTCATTCCTGGTGGAACTTCATAGCAAAGTACAAAGTTCGTTTTGGATGGACAAAGTTAGTTGAAATAGACAGTTTTTGCATAAAAACTCATTCCTGGTGGAACTTCATAGCAAAGTACAAAGTTCGTTTTGGATGGACAAAGTTAGTTGAAATAGACAGTTTTTGCATGAAAACTCATTCCTGGTGGAACTTCATAGCAAAGTACAAAGTTCGTTTTGGATGGACAAAGTTAGTTGAAATAGACAGTTTTTGCATGAAAACTCATTCCTGGTGGAACTTCATAGCAAAGTACAAAGTTCGTTTTGGATGGACAAAGTTAGTTGAAATAGACAGTTTTTGCATGAAAACTCATTCCTGGTGGAACTTCATAGCAAAGTACAAAGTTCGTTTTGGATGGACAAAGTTAGTTGAAATAGACAGTTTTTGAATGAAAACTCATTCCTGGTGAAACTTCATAGCAAAGTACAAAGTTCGTTTTGGATGGACAAAGTTAGTTGAAATAGACAGTTTTTGCATAAAAACTCATTCCTGGTGGAACTTCATAGCAAAGTACAAAGTTCGTTTTGGATGGACAAAGTTAGTTGAAATAGACAGTTTTTGCATGAAAACTCATTCCTGGTGGAACTTCATAGCAAAGTACAAAGTTCGTTTTGGATGGACAAAGTTAGTTGAAATAGACAGTTTTTGCATGAAAACTCATTCCTGGTGGAACTTCATAGCAAAGTACAAAGTTCGTTTTGGATGGACAAAGTTAGTTGAAATAGACAGTTTTTGCATGAAAACTCATTCCTGGTGGAACTTCATAGCAAAGTACAAAGTTCGTTTTGGATGGACAAAGTTAGTTGAAATAGACAGTTTTTGAATGAAAACTCATTCCTGGTGGAACTTCATAGCAAAGTACAAAGTTCGTTTTGGATGGACAAAGTTAGTTGAAATAGACAGTTTTTGCATAAAAACTCATTCCTGGTGGAACTTCATAGCAAAGTACAAAGTTCGTTTTGGATGGACAAAGTTAGTTGAAATAGACAGTTTTTGCATGAAAACTCATTCCTGGTGGAACTTCATAGCAAAGTACAAAGTTCGTTTTGGATGGACAAAGTTAGTTGAAATAGACAGTTTTTGCATGAAAACTCATTCCTGGTGGAACTTCATAGCAAAGTACAAAGTTCGTTTTGGATGGACAAAGTTAGTTGAAATAGACAGTTTTTGCATGAAAACTTATTCCTGGTGGAACTTCATAGCAAAGTACAAAGTTCGTTTTGGATGGACAAAGTTAGTTGAAATAGACAGTTTTTGCATGAAAACTCATTCCTGGTGGAACTTCATAGCAAAGTACAAAGTTCGTTTTGGATGGACGAATTAAGTTGAAATAGACAGTTTTTGTATGAAAACTCATTCCTGGTGGAACTTCATAGCAAAGTACAAAGTTCGTTTTGGATGGATCAATTTAGTTGAAATAGACAGTTTTTGCATGAAAACTCATTCCTGGTGGAACTTCATAGCAAAGTACAAAGTTCGAATCAGATGGACAAAGTTAGTTGAAATAGACAGTTTTTGCATGAAAACTCATTCCTGGTGGAACTTCATAGCAAAGTACAAAGTTCGTTTTGGATGGACGAATTAAGTTGAAATAGACAGTTTTTGTATGAAAACTCATTCCTGGTGGAACTTCATAGCAAAGTACAAAGTTCGAATCAGATGGACAAAGTTAGTTGAAATAGACAGTTTTTGCATGAAAACTCATTCCTGGTGGAACTTCATAGCAAAGTACAAAGTTCGTTTTGGATGGACAAAGTTAGTTGAAATAGACAGTTTTTGCATGAAAACTCATTCCTGGTGGAACTTCATAGCAAAGTACAAAGTTCGTTTTGGATGGATCAATTTAGTTGAAATAGACAGTTTTTGCATGAAAACTCATTCCTGGTGGAACTTCATAGCAAAGTACAAAGTTCGTTTTGGATGGACAAAGTTAGTTGAAATAGACAGTTTTTGCATGAAAACTCATTCCTGGTGGAGCTTCATAGCAAAGTACAAAGTTCGTTTTGGATGGACAAAGTTAGTTGAAATAGACAGTTTTTGCATGAAAACTCATTCCTGGTGGAACTTCATAGCAAAGTACAAAGTTCGTTTTGGATGGTCAAAGTTAGTTGAAATAGACAGTTTTTGTATGAAAACTCATTCCTTGTGGAACTTCATAGCAAAGTACAAAGTTCGTTTTGGATGGACAAAGTTAGTTGAAATAGACAGTTTTTGTATGAAAACTCATTCCTGGTGGAACTTCATAGCAAAGTACAAAGTTCGTTTTGGATGGATCAATTTAGTTGAAATAGACAGTTTTTGCATGAAAACTCATTCCTGGTGGAACTTCATAGCAAAGTACAAAGTTCGTTTGGATCAATTTAGTTGAAATAGACAGTTTTTGCATGAAAACTCATTCCTGGTGGAACTTCATAGCAAAGTACAAAGTTCGTTTTGGATGGACGAATTAAGTTGAAATAGACAGTTTTTGCATGAAAACTCATTCCTGGTGGAACTTCATAGCAAAGTACAAAGTTCGTTTTGGATGGACAAAGTTAGTTGAAATAGACAGTTTTTGCATGAAAACTCATTCCTGGTGGAACTTCATAGCAAAGTACAAAGTTCGTTTTGGATGGACAAAGTTAGTTGAAATAGACAGTTTTTGCATGAAAACTCATTCCTGGTGGAACTTCATAGCAAAGTACAAAGTTCGTTTTGGATGGACAAAGTTAGTTGAAATAGACAGTTTTTGCATGAAAACTCATTCCTGGTGGAACTTCATAGCAAAGTACAAAGTTCGTTTTGGATGGATCAATTCAGTTGAAATAGACAGTTTTTGCATGAAAACTCATTCCTGGTGGAACTTCATAGCAAAGTACAAAGTTCGTTTTGGATGGACAAAGTTAGTTGAAATAGACAGTTTTTGCATGAAAACTCATTCCTGGTGGAACTTCATAGCAAAGTACAAAGTTCGTTTTGGATGGACAAAGTTAGTTGAAATAGACAGTTTTTGCATGAAAACTCATTCCTGGTGGAACTTCATAGCAAAGTACAAAGTTCGTTTTGGATGGACGAATTAAGTTGAAATAGACAGTTTTTGCATGAAAACTCATTCCTGGTGGAACTTCATAGCAAAGTACAAAGTTCGTTTTGGATGGACAAAGTTAGTTGAAATAGACAGTTTTTGCATGAAAACTCATTCCTGGTGGAACTTCATAGCAAAGTACAAAGTTCGTTTTGGATGGATCAATTCAGTTGAAATAGACAGTTTTTGCATGAAAACTCATTCCTGGTGGAACTTCATAGCAAAGTACAAAGTTCGTTTTGGATGGACAAAGTTAGTTGAAATAGACAGTTTTTGCATGAAAACTCATTCCTGGTGGAACTTCATAGCAAAGTACAAAGTTCGTTTTGGATGGACAAAGTTAGTTGAAATAGACAGTTTTTGCATGAAAACTCATTCCTGGTGGAACTTCATAGCAAAGTACAAAGTTCGTTTTGGATGGACAAAGTTAGTTGAAATAGACAGTTTTTGCATGAAAACTCATTCCTGGTGGAACTTCATAGCAAAGTACAAAGTTCGTTTTGGATGGACAAAGTTAGTTGAAATAGACAGTTTTTGCATGAAAACTCATTCCTGGTGGAACTTCATAGCAAAGTACAAAGTTCGTTTTGGATGGACAAAGTTAGTTGAAATAGACAGTTTTTGCATGAAAACTCATTCCTGGTGGAACTTCATAGCAAAGTACAAAGTTCGTTTTGGATGGACAAAGTTAGTTGAAATAGACAGTTTTTGCATGAAAACTCATTCCTGGTGGAACTTCATAGCAAAGTACAAAGTTCGTTTTGGATGGACAAAGTTAGTTGAAATAGACAGTTTTTGCATGAAAACTCATTCCTGGTGGAACTTCATAGCAAAGTACAAAGTTCGTTTTGGATGGACAAAGTTAGTTGAAATAGACAGTTTTTGCATGAAAACTCATTCCTGGTGGAACTTCATAGCAAAGTACAAAGTTCGTTTTGGATGGATCAATTTAGTTGAAATAGACAGTTTTTGCATGTAAACTCATTCCTGGTGGAACTTCATAGCAAAGTACAAAGTTCGTTTTGGATGGACAAAGTTAGTTGAAATAGACAGTTTTTGCATGAAAACTCATTCCTGGTGGAACTTCATAGCAAAGTACAAAGTTCGTTTTGGATGGACAAAGTTAGTTGAAATAGACAGTTTTTGCATAAAAACTCATTCCTGGTGGAACTTCATAGCAAAGTACAAAGTTCGTTTTGGATGGACAAAGTTAGTTGAAATAGACAGTTTTTGCATGAAAACTCATTCCTGGTGGAACTTCATAGCAAAGTACAAAGTTCGTTTTGGATGGACAAAGTTAGTTGAAATAGACAGTTTTTGCATAAAAACTCATTCCTGGTGGAACTTCATAGCAAAGTACAAAGTTCGTTTCGGATGGATCAATTTAGTTGAAATAGACAGTTCTTGCATGAAAACTCATTCCTGGTGGAACTTCATAGCAAAGTACAAAGTTCGTTTTGGATGGATCATTTTAGTTAAAATAGACAGTTTTTGCATGAAAACTCATTCCTGGTGGAACTTCATAGCAAAGTACAAAGTTCGTTTTGGATGGATCATTTTAGTTGAAATAGACAGTTTTTGCATGAAAACTCATTCCTGGTGGAACTACATAGCAAAGTACAAAGTTCGTTTTGGATGGACAAAATTAGTTGAAATAGACAGTTTTTGCATAAAAACTCATTCCTGGTGGAACTTCATAGCAAAGTACAAAGTTCGTTTTGGATGGATCAATTTAGTTGAAATAGACAGTTTTTGCATGAAAACTCATTCCTGGTGGAACTTCATAGCAAAGTACAAAGTTCGTTTTGGATGGACAAAGTTAGTTGAAATAGACAGTTTTTGCATGAAAACTCATTCCTGGTGGAACTTCATAGCAAAGTACAAAGTTCGTTTTGGATGGACAAAGTTAGTTGAAATAGACAGTTTTTGCATAAAAACTCATTCCTGGTGGAACTTCATAGCAAAGTACAAAGTTCGTTTTGGATGGACAAAGTTAGTTGAAATAGACAGTTTTTGCATGAAAACTCATTCCTGGTGGAACTTCATAGCAAAGTACAAAGTTCGTTTTGGATGGACAAAGTTAGTTGAAATAGACAGTTTTTGCATAAAAACTCATTCCTGGTGGAACTTCATAGCAAAGTACAAAGTTCGTTTTGGATGGATCAATTTAGTTGAAATAGACAGTTTTTGCATAAAAACTCATTCCTGGTGGAACTTCATAGCAAAGTACAAAGTTCGTTTTGGATGGACGAATTAAGTTGAAATAGACAGTTTTTGTATGAAAACTCATTCCTGGTGGAACTTCATAGCAAAGTACAAAGTTCGTTTTGGATGGACAAAGTTAGTTGAAATAGACAGTTTTTGCATGAAAACTCATTCCTGGTGGAACTTCATAGCAAAGTACAAAGTTCGTTTTGGATGGACAAAGTTAGTTGAAATAGACAGTTTTTGCATAAAAACTCATTCCTGGTGGAACTTCATAGCAAAGTACAAAGTTCGTTTTGGATGGACAAAGTTAGTTGAAATAGACAGTTTTTGCATAAAAACTCATTCCTGGTGGAACTTCATAGCAAAGTACAAAGTTCGTTTTGGATGGACAAAGTTAGTTGAAATAGACAGTTTTTGCATGAAAACTCATTCCTGGTGGAACTTCATAGCAAAGTACAAAGTTCGTTTTGGATGGACAAAGTTAGTTGAAATAGACAGTTTTTGCATGAAAACTCATTCCTGGTGGAACTTCATAGCAAAGTACAAAGTTCGTTTTGGATGGACAAAGTTAGTTGAAATAGACAGTTTTTGCATGAAAACTCATTCCTGGTGGAACTTCATAGCAAAGTACAAAGTTCGTTTTGGATGGATCAATTCAGTTGAAATAGACAGTTTTTGCATGAAAACTCATTCCTGGTGGAACTTCATAGCAAAGTACAAAGTTCGTTTTGGATGGACAAAGTTAGTTGAAATAGACAGTTTTTGCATGAAAACTCATTCCTGGTGGAACTTCATAGCAAAGTACAAAGTTCGTTTTGGATGGACAAAGTTAGTTGAAATAGACAGTTTTTGCATGAAAACTCATTCCTGGTGGAACTTCATAGCAAAGTACAAAGTTCGTTTTGGATGGACGAATTAAGTTGAAATAGACAGTTTTTGCATGAAAACTCATTCCTGGTGGAACTTCATAGCAAAGTACAAAGTTCGTTTTGGATGGACAAAGTTAGTTGAAATAGACAGTTTTTGCATGAAAACTCATTCCTGGTGGAACTTCATAGCAAAGTACAAAGTTCGTTTTGGATGGATCAATTCAGTTGAAATAGACAGTTTTTGCATGAAAACTCATTCCTGGTGGAACTTCATAGCAAAGTACAAAGTTCGTTTTGGATGGACAAAGTTAGTTGAAATAGACAGTTTTTGCATGAAAACTCATTCCTGGTGGAACTTCATAGCAAAGTACAAAGTTCGTTTTGGATGGACAAAGTTAGTTGAAATAGACAGTTTTTGCATGAAAACTCATTCCTGGTGGAACTTCATAGCAAAGTACAAAGTTCGTTTTGGATGGACAAAGTTAGTTGAAATAGACAGTTTTTGCATGAAAACTCATTCCTGGTGGAACTTCATAGCAAAGTACAAAGTTCGTTTTGGATGGACAAAGTTAGTTGAAATAGACAGTTTTTGCATGAAAACTCATTCCTGGTGGAACTTCATAGCAAAGTACAAAGTTCGTTTTGGATGGACAAAGTTAGTTGAAATAGACAGTTTTTGCATGAAAACTCATTCCTGGTGGAACTTCATAGCAAAGTACAAAGTTCGTTTTGGATGGACAAAGTTAGTTGAAATAGACAGTTTTTGCATGAAAACTCATTCCTGGTGGAACTTCATAGCAAAGTACAAAGTTCGTTTTGGATGGACAAAGTTAGTTGAAATAGACAGTTTTTGCATGAAAACTCATTCCTGGTGGAACTTCATAGCAAAGTACAAAGTTCGTTTTGGATGGACAAAGTTAGTTGAAATAGACAGTTTTTGCATGAAAACTCATTCCTGGTGGAACTTCATAGCAAAGTACAAAGTTCGTTTTGGATGGATCAATTTAGTTGAAATAGACAGTTTTTGCATGTAAACTCATTCCTGGTGGAACTTCATAGCAAAGTACAAAGTTCGTTTTGGATGGACAAAGTTAGTTGAAATAGACAGTTTTTGCATGAAAACTCATTCCTGGTGGAACTTCATAGCAAAGTACAAAGTTCGTTTTGGATGGACAAAGTTAGTTGAAATAGACAGTTTTTGCATAAAAACTCATTCCTGGTGGAACTTCATAGCAAAGTACAAAGTTCGTTTTGGATGGACAAAGTTAGTTGAAATAGACAGTTTTTGCATGAAAACTCATTCCTGGTGGAACTTCATAGCAAAGTACAAAGTTCGTTTTGGATGGACAAAGTTAGTTGAAATAGACAGTTTTTGCATAAAAACTCATTCCTGGTGGAACTTCATAGCAAAGTACAAAGTTCGTTTCGGATGGATCAATTTAGTTGAAATAGACAGTTCTTGCATGAAAACTCATTCCTGGTGGAACTTCATAGCAAAGTACAAAGTTCGTTTTGGATGGATCATTTTAGTTAAAATAGACAGTTTTTGCATGAAAACTCATTCCTGGTGGAACTTCATAGCAAAGTACAAAGTTCGTTTTGGATGGATCATTTTAGTTGAAATAGACAGTTTTTGCATGAAAACTCATTCCTGGTGGAACTACATAGCAAAGTACAAAGTTCGTTTTGGATGGACAAAATTAGTTGAAATAGACAGTTTTTGCATAAAAACTCATTCCTGGTGGAACTTCATAGCAAAGTACAAAGTTCGTTTTGGATGGATCAATTTAGTTGAAATAGACAGTTTTTGCATGAAAACTCATTCCTGGTGGAACTTCATAGCAAAGTACAAAGTTCGTTTTGGATGGACAAAGTTAGTTGAAATAGACAGTTTTTGCATGAAAACTCATTCCTGGTGGAACTTCATAGCAAAGTACAAAGTTCGTTTTGGATGGACAAAGTTAGTTGAAATAGACAGTTTTTGCATAAAAACTCATTCCTGGTGGAACTTCATAGCAAAGTACAAAGTTCGTTTTGGATGGACAAAGTTAGTTGAAATAGACAGTTTTTGCATGAAAACTCATTCCTGGTGGAACTTCATAGCAAAGTACAAAGTTCGTTTTGGATGGACAAAGTTAGTTGAAATAGACAGTTTTTGCATAAAAACTCATTCCTGGTGGAACTTCATAGCAAAGTACAAAGTTCGTTTTGGATGGATCAATTTAGTTGAAATAGACAGTTTTTGCATAAAAACTCATTCCTGGTGGAACTTCATAGCAAAGTACAAAGTTCGTTTTGGATGGACGAATTAAGTTGAAATAGACAGTTTTTGTATGAAAACTCATTCCTGGTGGAACTTCATAGCAAAGTACAAAGTTCGTTTTGGATGGACAAAGTTAGTTGAAATAGACAGTTTTTGCATGAAAACTCATTCCTGGTGGAACTTCATAGCAAAGTACAAAGTTCGTTTTGGATGGACAAAGTTAGTTGAAATAGACAGTTTTTGCATAAAAACTCATTCCTGGTGGAACTTCATAGCAAAGTACAAAGTTCGTTTTGGATGGACAAAGTTAGTTGAAATAGACAGTTTTTGCATAAAAACTCATTCCTGGTGGAACTTCATAGCAAAGTACAAAGTTCGTTTTGGATGGACAAAGTTAGTTGAAATAGACAGTTTTTGCATGAAAACTCATTCCTGGTGGAACTTCATAGCAAAGTACAAAGTTCGTTTTGGATGGACAAAGTTAGTTGAAATAGACAGTTTTTGCATGAAAACTCATTCCTGGTGGAACTTCATAGCAAAGTACAAAGTTCGTTTTGGATGGATCAATTTAGTTGAAATAGACAGTTTTTGCATGAAAACTCATTCCTGGTGGAACTTCATCGCAAAGTACAAAGTTCGTTTTGGATGGACAAAGTTAGTTGAAATAGACAGTTTTTGCATGAAAACTCATTCCTGGTGGAACTTCATAGCAAAGTACAAAGTTCGTTTTGGATGGACAAAGTTAGTTGAAATAGACAGTTTTTGCATAAAAACTCATTCCTGGTGGAACTTCATAGCAAAGTACAAAGTTCGTTTTGGATGGACAAAGTTAGTTGAAATAGACAGTTTTTGCATGAAAACTCATTCCTGGTGGAACTTCATAGCAAAGTACAAAGTTCGTTTTGGATGGACAAAGTTAGTTGAAATAGACAGTTTTTGCATAAAAACTCATTCCTGGTGGAACTTCATAGCAAAGTACAAAGTTCGTTTTGGATGGACAAAGTTAGTTGAAATAGACAGTTTTTGCATGAAAACTCATTCCTGGTGGAACTTCATAGCAAAGTACAAAGTTCGTTTTGGATGGACAAAGTTAGTTGAAATAGACAGTTTTTGCATGAAAACTCATTCCTGGTGGAACTTCATAGCAAAGTACAAAGTTCGTTTTGGATGGACAAAGTTAGTTGAAATAGACAGTTTTTGCATGAAAACTCATTCCTGGTGGAACTTCATAGCAAAGTACAAAGTTCGTTTTGGATGGACAAAGTTAGTTGAAATAGACAGTTTTTGCATGAAAACTCATTCCTGGTGGAACTTCATAGCAAAGTACAAAGTTCGTTTTGGATGGACAAAGTTAGTTGAAATAGACAGTTTTTGCATGAAAACTCATTCCTGGTGGAACTTCATAGCAAAGTACAAAGTTCGTTTTGGATGGACAAAGTTAGTTGAAATAGACAGTTTTTGCATAAAAACTCATTCCTGGTGGAACTTCATAGCAAAGTACAAAGTTCGTTTTGGATGGACAAAGTTAGTTGAAATAGACAGTTTTTGCATGAAAACTCATTCCTGGTGGAACTTCATAGCAAAGTACAAAGTTCGTTTTGGATGGACAAAGTTAGTTGAAATAGACAGTTTTTGCATGAAAACTCATTCCTGGTGGAACTTCATAGCAAAGTACAAAGTTCGTTTTGGATGGACAAAGTTAGTTGAAATAGACAGTTTTTGCATGAAAACTCATTCCTGGTGGAACTTCATAGCAAAGTACAAAGTTCGTTTTGGATGGACAAAGTTAGTTGAAATAGACAGTTTTTGCATGAAAACTCATTCCTGGTGGAACTTCATAGCAAAGTACAAAGTTCGTTTTGGATGGACAAAGTTAGTTGAAATAGACAGTTTTTGCATGAAAACTCATTCCTGGTGGAACTTCATAGCAAAGTACAAAGTTCGTTTTGGATGGACAAAGTTAGTTGAAATAGACAGTTTTTGCATGAAAACTCATTCCTGGTGGAACTTCATAGCAAAGTACAAAGTTCGTTTTGGATGGACAAAGTTAGTTGAAATAGACAGTTTTTGCATGAAAACTCATTCCTGGTGGAACTTCATAGCAAAGTACAAAGTTCGTTTTGGATGGACAAAGTTAGTTGAAATAGACAGTTTTTGCATGAAAACTCATTCCTGGTGGAACTTCATAGCAAAGTACAAAGTTCGTTTTGGATGGACAAAGTTAGTTGAAATAGACAGTTTTTGCATGAAAACTCATTCCTGGTGGAACTTCATAGCAAAGTACAAAGTTCGTTTTGGATGGATCAATTTAGTTGAAATAGACAGTTTTTGCATGTAAACTCATTCCTGGTGGAACTTCATAGCAAAGTACAAAGTTCGTTTTGGATGGACAAAGTTAGTTGAAATAGACAGTTTTTGCATGAAAACTCATTCCTGGTGGAACTTCATAGCAAAGTACAAAGTTCGTTTTGGATGGACAAAGTTAGTTGAAATAGACAGTTTTTGCATAAAAACTCATTCCTGGTGGAACTTCATAGCAAAGTACAAAGTTCGTTTTGGATGGACAAAGTTAGTTGAAATAGACAGTTTTTGCATGAAAACTCATTCCTGGTGGAACTTCATAGCAAAGTACAAAGTTCGTTTTGGATGGACAAAGTTAGTTGAAATAGACAGTTTTTGCATAAAAACTCATTCCTGGTGGAACTTCATAGCAAAGTACAAAGTTCGTTTCGGATGGATCAATTTAGTTGAAATAGACAGTTCTTGCATGAAAACTCATTCCTGGTGGAACTTCATAGCAAAGTACAAAGTTCGTTTTGGATGGATCATTTTAGTTAAAATAGACAGTTTTTGCATGAAAACTCATTCCTGGTGGAACTTCATAGCAAAGTACAAAGTTCGTTTTGGATGGATCATTTTAGTTGAAATAGACAGTTTTTGCATGAAAACTCATTCCTGGTGGAACTACATAGCAAAGTACAAAGTTCGTTTTGGATGGACAAAGTTAGTTGAAATAGACAGTTTTTGCATAAAAACTCATTCCTGGTGGAACTTCATAGCAAAGTACAAAGTTCGTTTTGGATGGATCAATTTAGTTGAAATAGACAGTTTTTGCATGAAAACTCATTCCTGGTGGAACTTCATAGCAAAGTACAAAGTTCGTTTTGGATGGACAAAGTTAGTTGAAATAGACAGTTTTTGCATGAAAACTCATTCCTGGTGGAACTTCATAGCAAAGTACAAAGTTCGTTTTGGATGGACAAAGTTAGTTGAAATAGACAGTTTTTGCATAAAAACTCATTCCTGGTGGAACTTCATAGCAAAGTACAAAGTTCGTTTTGGATGGACAAAGTTAGTTGAAATAGACAGTTTTTGCATGAAAACTCATTCCTGGTGGAACTTCATAGCAAAGTACAAAGTTCGTTTTGGATGGACAAAGTTAGTTGAAATAGACAGTTTTTGCATAAAAACTCATTCCTGGTGGAACTTCATAGCAAAGTACAAAGTTCGTTTTGGATGGATCAATTTAGTTGAAATAGACAGTTTTTGCATAAAAACTCATTCCTGGTGGAACTTCATAGCAAAGTACAAAGTTCGTTTTGGATGGACGAATTAAGTTGAAATAGACAGTTTTTGTATGAAAACTCATTCCTGGTGGAACTTCATAGCAAAGTACAAAGTTCGTTTTGGATGGACAAAGTTAGTTGAAATAGACAGTTTTTGCATGAAAACTCATTCCTGGTGGAACTTCATAGCAAAGTACAAAGTTCGTTTTGGATGGACAAAGTTAGTTGAAATAGACAGTTTTTGCATAAAAACTCATTCCTGGTGGAACTTCATAGCAAAGTACAAAGTTCGTTTTGGATGGACAAAGTTAGTTGAAATAGACAGTTTTTGCATAAAAACTCATTCCTGGTGGAACTTCATAGCAAAGTACAAAGTTCGTTTTGGATGGACAAAGTTAGTTGAAATAGACAGTTTTTGCATGAAAACTCATTCCTGGTGGAACTTCATAGCAAAGTACAAAGTTCGTTTTGGATGGACAAAGTTAGTTGAAATAGACAGTTTTTGCATGAAAACTCATTCCTGGTGGAACTTCATAGCAAAGTACAAAGTTCGTTTTGGATGGATCAATTTAGTTGAAATAGACAGTTTTTGCATGAAAACTCATTCCTGGTGGAACTTCATCGCAAAGTACAAAGTTCGTTTTGGATGGACAAAGTTAGTTGAAATAGACAGTTTTTGCATGAAAACTCATTCCTGGTGGAACTTCATAGCAAAGTACAAAGTTCGTTTTGGATGGACAAAGTTAGTTGAAATAGACAGTTTTTGCATAAAAACTCATTCCTGGTGGAACTTCATAGCAAAGTACAAAGTTCGTTTTGGATGGACAAAGTTAGTTGAAATAGACAGTTTTTGCATGAAAACTCATTCCTGGTGGAACTTCATAGCAAAGTACAAAGTTCGTTTTGGATGGACAAAGTTAGTTGAAATAGACAGTTTTTGCATAAAAAACTCATTCCTGGTGGAACTTCATAGCAAAGTACAAAGTTCGTTTTGGATGGACAAAGTTAGTTGAAATAGACAGTTTTTGCATGAAAACTCATTCCTGGTGGAACTTCATAGCAAAGTACAAAGTTCGTTTTGGATGGACAAAGTTAGTTGAAATAGACAGTTTTTGCATGAAAACTCATTCCTGGTGGAACTTCATAGCAAAGTACAAAGTTCGTTTTGGATGGACAAAGTTAGTTGAAATAGACAGTTTTTGCATGAAAACTCATTCCTGGTGGAACTTCATAGCAAAGTACAAAGTTCGTTTTGGATGGACAAAGTTAGTTGAAATAGACAGTTTTTGCATGAAAACTCATTCCTGGTGGAACTTCATAGCAAAGTACAAAGTTCGTTTTGGATGGACAAAGTTAGTTGAAATAGACAGTTTTTGCATGAAAACTCATTCCTGGTGGAACTTCATAGCAAAGTACAAAGTTCGTTTTGGATGGACAAAGTTAGTTGAAATAGACAGTTTTTGCATAAAAACTCATTCCTGGTGGAACTTCATAGCAAAGTACAAAGTTCGTTTTGGATGGACAAAGTTAGTTGAAATAGACAGTTTTTGCATGAAAACTCATTCCTGGTGGAACTTCATAGCAAAGTACAAAGTTCGTTTTGGATGGACAAAGTTAGTTGAAATAGACAGTTTTTGCATAAAAACTCATTCCTGGTGGAACTTCATAGCAAAGTACAAAGTTCGTTTTGGATGGATCAATTTAGTTGAAATAGACAGTTTTTGCATGAAAACTCATTCCTGGTGGAACTTCAAAGTACAAAGTTCGTTTTGGATGGACAAAGTTAGTTGAAATAGACAGTTTTTGCATGAAAACTCATTCCTGGTGGAACTTCATAGCAAAGTACAAAGTTCGTTTTGGATGGACGAATTAAGTTGAAATAGACAGTTTTTGCATGAAAACTCATTCCTGGTGGAACTTCATAGCAAAGTACAAAGTTCGTTTTGGATGGATCAATTCAGTTAAAATAGACAGTTTTTGCATGAAAACTCATTCCTGGTGGAACTTCATAGCAAAGTACAAAGTTCGTTTTGGATGGACAAAGTTAGTTGAAATAGACAGTTTTTGCATGAAAACTCATTCCTGGTGGAACTTCATAGCAAAGTACAAAGTTCGTTTTGGATGGACAAAGTTAGTTAAAATAGACAGTTTTTGCATGAAAACTCATTCCTGGTGGAACTTCATAGCAAAGTACAAAGTTCGTTTTGGATGGACGAATTAAGTTGAAATAGACAGTTTTTGCATGAAAACTCATTCCTGGTGGAACTTCATAGCAAAGTACAAAGTTCGTTTTGGATGGACAAAGTTAGTTGAAATAGACAGTTTTTGCATGAAAACTCATTCCTGGTGGAACTTCATAGCAAAGTACAAAGTTCGTTTTGGATGGACAAAGTTAGTTGAAATAGACAGTTTTTGCATGAAAACTCATTCCTGGTGGAACTTCATAGCAAAGTACAAAGTTCGTTTTGGATGGACAAAGTTAGTTGAAATAGACAGTTTTTGCATGAAAACTCATTCCTGGTGGAACTTCATAGCAAAGTACAAAGTTCGTTTTGGATGGACAAAGTTAGTTGAAATAGAC
The DNA here is from genome assembly GCF_943734755.1 of Anopheles moucheti. Lineage (NCBI taxonomy): Eukaryota > Metazoa > Arthropoda > Insecta > Diptera > Culicidae > Anopheles > Anopheles moucheti. The sequence continues at coordinate 395,942 of NW_026453654.1, forward strand.
AGTTTTTGCATGAAAACTCATTCCTGGTGGAACTTCATAGCAAAGTACAAAGTTCGTTTTGGATGGACAAAGTTAGTTGAAATAGACAGTTTTTGCATGAAAACTCATTCCTGGTGGAACTTCATAGCAAAGTACAAAGTTCGTTTTGGATGGATCAATTTAGTTGAAATAGACAGTTTTTGCATGAAAACTCATTCCTGGTGGAACTTCATAGCAAAGTACAAAGTTCGTTTTGGATGGATCAATTTAGTTGAAATAGACAGTTTTTGCATGAAAACTCATTCCTGGTGGAACTTCATAGCAAAGTACAAAGTTCGTTTTGGATGGACAAAGTTAGTTGAAATAGACAGTTTTTGCATGAAAACTCATTCCTGGTGGAACTTCATAGCAAAGTACAAAGTTCGTTTTGGATGGACAAAGTTAGTTGAAATAGACAGTTTTTGCATGAAAACTCATTCCTGGTGGAACTTCATAGCAAAGTACAAAGTTCGTTTTGGATGGACAAAGTTAGTTGAAATAGACAGTTTTTGCATGAAAACTCATTCCTGGTGGAACTTCATAGCAAAGTACAAAGTTCGTTTTGGATGGACAAAGTTAGTTGAAATAGACAGTTTTTGCATGAAAACTCATTCCTGGTGGAACTTCATAGCAAAGTACAAAGTTCGTTTTGGATGGACAAAGTTAGTTGAAATAGACAGTTTTTGCATGAAAACTCATTCCTGGTGGAACTTCATAGCAAAGTACAAAGTTCGTTTTGGATGGATCAATTTAGTTAAAATAGACAGTTTTTGCATAAAAACTCATTCCTGGTGGAACTTCATAGCAAAGTACAAAGTTCGTTTTGGATGGATCAATTTAGTTGAAATAGACAGTTTTTGCATGAAAACTCATTCCTGGTGGAACTTCATAGCAAAGTACAAAGTTCGTTTTGGATGGACAAAGTTAGTTGAAATAGACAGTTTTTGCATGAAAACTCATTCCTGGTGGAACTTCATAGCAAAGTACAAAGTTCGTTTTGGATGGACAAAGTTAGTTGAAATAGACAGTTTTTGCATAAAAACTCATTCCTGGTGGAACTTCATAGCAAAGTACAAAGTTCGTTTTGGATGGATCAATTTAGTTGAAATAGACAGTTTTTGCATGAAAACTCATTCCTGGTGGAACTTCATAGCAAAGTACAAAGTTCGTTTTGGATGGACAAAGTTAGTTGAAATAGACAGTTTTTGCATGAAAACTCATTCCTGGTGGAACTTCATAGCAAAGTACAAAGTTCGTTTTGGATGGACAAAGTTAGTTGAAATAGACAGTTTTTGCATAAAAACTCATTCCTGGTGGAACTTCATAGCAAAGTACAAAGTTCGTTTTGGATGGACAAAGTTAGTTGAAATAGACAGTTTTTGCATGAAAACTCATTCCTGGTGGAACTTCATAGCAAAGTACAAAGTTCGTTTTGGATGGACAAAGTTAGTTGAAACAGACAGTTTTTGCATGAAAACTCATTCCTGGTGGAACTTCATAGCAAAGTACAAAGTTCGTTTTGGATGGACAAAGTTAGTTGAAATAGACAGTTTTTGCATGAAAACTCATTCCTGGTGGAACTTCATAGCAAAGTACAAAGTTCGTTTTGGATGGACAAAGTTAGTTGAAATAGACAGTTTTTGAATGAAAACTCATTCCTGGTGGAACTTCATAGCAAAGTACAAAGTTCGTTTTGGATGGACAAAGTTAGTTGAAATAGACAGTTTTTGCATGAAAACTCATTCCTGGTGGAACTTCATAGCAAAGTACAAAGTTCGTTTTGGATGGACAAAGTTAGTTGAAATAGACAGTTTTTGCATGAAAACTCATTCCTGGTGGAACTTCATAGCAAAGTACAAAGTTCGTTTTGGATGGACGAATTAAGTTGAAATAGACAGTTTTTGTATGAAAACTCATTCCTGGTGGAACTTCATAGCAAAGTACAAAGTTCGTTTTGGATGGATCAATTTAGTTGAAATAGACAGTTTTTGCATGAAAACTCATTCCTGGTGGAACTTCATAGCAAAGTACAAAGTTCGAATCAGATGGACAAAGTTAGTTGAAATAGACAGTTTTTGCATGAAAACTCATTCCTGGTGGAACTTCATAGCAAAGTACAAAGTTCGTTTTGGATGGACGAATTAAGTTGAAATAGACAGTTTTTGTATGAAAACTCATTCCTGGTGGAACTTCATAGCAAAGTACAAAGTTCGAATCAGATGGACAAAGTTAGTTGAAATAGACAGTTTTTGCATGAAAACTCATTCCTGGTGGAACTTCATAGCAAAGTACAAAGTTCGTTTTGGATGGACAAAGTTAGTTGAAATAGACAGTTTTTGCATGCAAACTCATTCCTGGTGGAACTTCATAGCAAAGTACAAAGTTCGTTTTGGATGGATCAATTTAGTTGAAATAGACAGTTTTTGCATGAAAACTCATTCCTGGTGGAACTTCATAGCAAAGTACAAAGTTCGTTTTGGATGGACAAAGTTAGTTGAAATAGACAGTTTTTGCATGAAAACTTATTCCTGGTGGAGCTTCATAGCAAAGTACAAAGTTCGTTTTGGATGGACAAAGTTAGTTGAAATAGACAGTTTTTGCATGAAAACTCATTCCTGGTGGAACTTCATAGCAAAGTACAAAGTTCGTTTTGGATGGTCAAAGTTAGTTGAAATAGACAGTTTTTGTATGAAAACTCATTCCTTGTGGAACTTCATAGCAAAGTACAAAGTTCGTTTTGGATGGACAAAGTTAGTTGAAATAGACAGTTTTTGTATGAAAACTCATTCCTGGTGGAACTTCATAGCAAAGTACAAAGTTCGTTTTGGATGGATCAATTTAGTTGAAATAGACAGTTTTTGCATGAAAACTCATTCCTGGTGGAACTTCATAGCAAAGTACAAAGTTCGTTTGGATCAATTTAGTTGAAATAGACAGTTTTTGCATGAAAACTCATTCCTGGTGGAACTTCATAGCAAAGTACAAAGTTCGTTTTGGATGGACGAATTAAGTTGAAATAGACAGTTTTTGCATGAAAACTCATTCCTGGTGGAACTTCATAGCAAAGTACAAAGTTCGTTTTGGATGGACAAAGTTAGTTGAAATAGACAGTTTTTGCATGAAAACTCATTCCTGGTGGAACTTCATAGCAAAGTACAAAGTTCGTTTTGGATGGACAAAGTTAGTTGAAATAGACAGTTTTTGCATGAAAACTCATTCCTGGTGGAACTTCATAGCAAAGTACAAAGTTCGTTTTGGATGGACAAAGTTAGTTGAAATAGACAGTTTTTGCATGAAAACTCATTCCTGTTGGAACTTCATAGCAAAGTACAAAGTTCGTTTTGGATGGACAAAGTTAGTTGAAATAGACAGTTTTTGCATGAAAACTCATTCCTGGTGGAACTTCATAGCAAAGTACAAAGTTCGTTTTGGATGGATCAATTCAGTTGAAATAGACAGTTTTTGCATGAAAACTCATTCCTGGTGGAACTTCATAGCAAAGTACAAAGTTCGTTTTGGATGGACAAAGTTAGTTGAAATAGACAGTTTTTGCATGAAAACTCATTCCTGGTGGAACTTCATAGCAAAGTACAAAGTTCGTTTTGGATGGACAAAGTTAGTTGAAATAGACAGTTTTTGCATGAAAACTCATTCCTGGTGGAACTTCATAGCAAAGTACAAAGTTCGTTTTGGATGGACGAATTAAGTTGAAATAGACAGTTTTTGCATGAAAACTCATTCCTGGTGGAACTTCATAGCAAAGTACAAAGTTCGTTTTGGATGGACAAAGTTAGTTGAAATAGACAGTTTTTGCATGAAAACTCATTCCTGGTGGAACTTCATAGCAAAGTACAAAGTTCGTTTTGGATGGATCAATTCAGTTGAAATAGACAGTTTTTGCATGAAAACTCATTCCTGGTGGAACTTCATAGCAAAGTACAAAGTTCGTTTTGGATGGACAAAGTTAGTTGAAATAGACAGTTTTTGCATGAAAACTCATTCCTGGTGGAACTTCATAGCAAAGTACAAAGTTCGTTTTGGATGGACAAAGTTAGTTGAAATAGACAGTTTTTGCATGAAAACTCATTCCTGGTGGAACTTCATAGCAAAGTACAAAGTTCGTTTTGGATGGATCAATTTAGTTGAAATAGACAGTTTTTGCATGTAAACTCATTCCTGGTGGAACTTCATAGCAAAGTACAAAGTTCGTTTTGGATGGACAAAGTTAGTTGAAATAGACAGTTTTTGCATGAAAACTCATTCCTGGTGGAACTTCATAGCAAAGTACAAAGTTCGTTTTGGATGGACAAAGTTAGTTGAAATAGACAGTTTTTGCATAAAAACTCATTCCTGGTGGAACTTCATAGCAAAGTACAAAGTTCGTTTTGGATGGACAAAGTTAGTTGAAATAGACAGTTTTTGCATGAAAACTCATTCCTGGTGGAACTTCATAGCAAAGTACAAAGTTCGTTTTGGATGGACAAAGTTAGTTGAAATAGACAGTTTTTGCATAAAAACTCATTCCTGGTGGAACTTCATAGCAAAGTACAAAGTTCGTTTCGGATGGATCAATTTAGTTGAAATAGACAGTTCTTGCATGAAAACTCATTCCTGGTGGAACTTCATAGCAAAGTACAAAGTTCGTTTTGGATGGATCATTTTAGTTAAAATAGACAGTTTTTGCATGAAAACTCATTCCTGGTGGAACTTCATAGCAAAGTACAAAGTTCGTTTTGGATGGATCATTTTAGTTGAAATAGACAGTTTTTGCATGAAAACTCATTCCTGGTGGAACTACATAGCAAAGTACAAAGTTCGTTTTGGATGGACAAAGTTAGTTGAAATAGACAGTTTTTGCATAAAAACTCATTCCTGGTGGAACTTCATAGCAAAGTACAAAGTTCGTTTTGGATGGATCAATTTAGTTGAAATAGACAGTTTTTGCATGAAAACTCATTCCTGGTGGAACTTCATAGCAAAGTACAAAGTTCGTTTTGGATGGACAAAGTTAGTTGAAATAGACAGTTTTTGCATGAAAACTCATTCCTGGTGGAACTTCATAGCAAAGTACAAAGTTCGTTTTGGATGGACAAAGTTAGTTGAAATAGACAGTTTTTGCATAAAAACTCATTCCTGGTGGAACTTCATAGCAAAGTACAAAGTTCGTTTTGGATGGACAAAGTTAGTTGAAATAGACAGTTTTTGCATGAAAACTCATTCCTGGTGGAACTTCATAGCAAAGTACAAAGTTCGTTTTGGATGGACAAAGTTAGTTGAAATAGACAGTTTTTGCATGAAAACTCATTCCTGGTGGAACTTCATAGCAAAGTACAAAGTTCGTTTTGGATGGACAAAGTTAGTTGAAATAGACAGTTTTTGCATAAAAACTCATTCCTGGTGGAACTTCATAGCAAAGTACATAGTTCGTTTTGGATGGACAAAGTTAGTTGAAATAGACAGTTTTTGCATAAAAACTCATTCCTGGTGGAACTTCATAGCAAAGTACAAAGTTCGTTTTGGATGGACAAAGTTAGTTGAAATAGACAGTTTTTGCATGAAAACTCATTCCTGGTGGAACTTCATAGCAAAGTACAAAGTTCGTTTTGGATGGACAAAGTTAGTTGAAATAGACAGTTTTTGCATGAAAACTCATTCCTGGTGGAACTTCATAGCAAAGTACAAAGTTCGTTTTGGATGGACAAAGTAAGTTGAAATAGACAGTTTTTGCATAAAAACTCATTCCTGGTGGAACTTCATAGCAAAGTACAAAGTTCGTTTTGGATGGACAAAGTTAGTTGAAATAGACAGTTTTTGCATGAAAACTCATTCCTGGTGGAACTTCATAGCAAAGTACAAAGTTCGTTTTGGATGGACAAAGTTAGTTGAAATAGACAGTTTTTGCATGAAAACTCATTCCTGGTGGAACTTCATAGCAAAGTACAAAGTTCGTTTTGGATGGATCAATTTAGTTGAAATAGACAGTTTTTGCATGAAAACTCATTCCTGGTGGAACTTCATCGCAAAGTACAAAGTTCGTTTTGGATGGACAAAGTTAGTTGAAATAGACAGTTTTTGCATGAAAACTCATTCCTGGTGGAACTTCATAGCAAAGTACAAAGTTCGTTTTGGATGGACAAAGTTAGTTGAAATAGACAGTTTTTGCATAAAAACTCATTCCTGGTGGAACTTCATAGCAAAGTACAAAGTTCGTTTTGGATGGACAAAGTTAGTTGAAATAGACAGTTTTTGCATGAAAACTCATTCCTGGTGGAACTTCATAGCAAAGTACAAAGTTCGTTTTGGATGGACAAAGTTAGTTGAAATAGACAGTTTTTGCATAAAAACTCATTCCTGGTGGAACTTCATAGCAAAGTACAAAGTTCGTTTTGGATGGACAAAGTTAGTTGAAATAGACAGTTTTTGCATGAAAACTCATTCCTGGTGGAACTTCATAGCAAAGTACAAAGTTCGTTTTGGATGGACAAAGTTAGTTGAAATAGACAGTTTTTGCATGAAAACTCATTCCTGGTGGAACTTCATAGCAAAGTACAAAGTTCGTTTTGGATGGACAAAGTTAGTTGAAATAGACAGTTTTTGCATGAAAACTCATTCCTGGTGGAACTTCATAGCAAAGTACAAAGTTCGTTTTGGATGGACAAAGTTAGTTGAAATAGACAGTTTTTGCATGAAAACTCATTCCTGGTGGAACTTCATAGCAAAGTACAAAGTTCGTTTTGGATGGACAAAGTTAGTTGAAATAGACAGTTTTTGCATGAAAACTCATTCCTGGTGGAACTTCATAGCAAAGTACAAAGTTCGTTTTGGATGGACAAAGTTAGTTGAAATAGACAGTTTTTGCATAAAAACTCATTCCTGGTGGAACTTCATAGCAAAGTACAAAGTTCGTTTTGGATGGACAAAGTTAGTTGAAATAGACAGTTTTTGCATGAAAACTCATTCCTGGTGGAACTTCATAGCAAAGTACAAAGTTCGTTTTGGATGGACAAAGTTAGTTGAAATAGACAGTTTTTGCATAAAAACTCATTCCTGGTGGAACTTCATAGCAAAGTACAAAGTTCGTTTTGGATGGATCAATTTAGTTGAAATAGACAGTTTTTGCATGAAAACTCATTCCTGGTGGAACTTCAAAGTACAAAGTTCGTTTTGGATGGACAAAGTTAGTTGAAATAGACAGTTTTTGCATGAAAACTCATTCCTGGTGGAACTTCATAGCAAAGTACAAAGTTCGTTTTGGATGGACGAATTAAGTTGAAATAGACAGTTTTTGCATGAAAACTCATTCCTGGTGGAACTTCATAGCAAAGTACAAAGTTCGTTTTGGATGGATCAATTAAGTTAAAATAGACAGTTTTTGCATGAAAACTCATTCCTGGTGGAACTTCATAGCAAAGTACAAAGTTCGTTTTGGATGGACAAAGTTAGTTGAAATAGACAGTTTTTGCATGAAAACTCATTCCTGGTGGAACTTCATAGCAAAGTACAAAGTTCGTTTTGGATGGACAAAGTTAGTTAAAATAGACAGTTTTTGCATGAAAACTCATTCCTGGTGGAACTTCATAGCAAAGTACAAAGTTCGTTTTGGATGGACGAATTAAGTTGAAATAGACAGTTTTTGCATGAAAACTCATTCCTGGTGGAACTTCATAGCAAAGTACAAAGTTCGTTTTGGATGGACAAAGTTAGTTGAAATAGACAGTTTTTGCATGAAAACTCATTCCTGGTGGAACTTCATAGCAAAGTACAAAGTTCGTTTTGGATGGACAAAGTTAGTTGAAATAGACAGTTTTTGCATGAAAACTCATTCCTGGTGGAACTTCATAGCAAAGTACAAAGTTCGTTTTGGATGGACAAAGTTAGTTGAAATAGACAGTTTTTGCATGAAAACTCATTCCTGGTGGAACTTCATAGCAAAGTACAAAGTTCGTTTTGGATGGACAAAGTTAGTTGAAATAGACAGTTTTTGCATGAAAACTCATTCCTGGTGGAACTTCATAGCAAAGTACAAAGTTCGTTTTGGATGGACAAAGTTAGTTGAAATAGACAGTTTTTGCATGAAAACTCATTCCTGGTGGAACTTCATAGCAAAGTACAAAGTTCGTTTTGGATGGATCAATTTAGTTGAAATAGACAGTTTTTGCATGAAAACTCATTCCTGGTGGAACTTCATAGCAAAGTACAAAGTTCGTTTTGGATGGATCAATTTAGTTGAAATAGACAGTTTTTGCATGAAAACTCATTCCTGGTGGAACTTCATAGCAAAGTACAAAGTTCGTTTTGGATGGACAAAGTTAGTTGAAATAGACAGTTTTTGCATAAAAACTCATTCCTGGTGGAACTTCATAGCAAAGTACAAAGTTCGTTTTGGATGGATCAATTTAGTTGAAATAGACAGTTTTTGCATGAAAACTCATTCCTGGTGGAACTTCATAGCAAAGTACAAAGTTCGTTTTGGATGGACAAAGTTAGTTGAAATAGACAGTTTTTGCATGAAAACTCATTCCTGGTGGAACTTCATAGCAAAGTACAAAGTTCGTTTTGGATGGACAAAGTTAGTTGAAATAGACAGTTTTTGCATAAAAACTCATTCCTGGTGGAACTTCATAGCAAAGTACAAAGTTCGTTTTGGATGGATCAATTTAGTTGAAATAGACAGTTTTTGCATGAAAACTCATTCCTGGTGGAACTTCATAGCAAAGTACAAAGTTCGTTTTGGATGGACAAAGTTAGTTGAAATAGACAGTTTTTGCATGAAAACTCATTCCTGGTGGAACTTCATAGCAAAGTACAAAGTTCGTTTTGGATGGACAAAGTTAGTTGAAATAGACAGTTTTTGCATAAAAACTCATTCCTGGTGGAACTTCATAGCAAAGTACAAAGTTCGTTTTGGATGGACAAAGTTAGTTGAAATAGACAGTTTTTGCATGAAAACTCATTCCTGGTGGAACTTCATAGCAAAGTACAAAGTTCGTTTTGGATGGACAAAGTTAGTTGAAATAGACAGTTTTTGCATGAAAACTCATTCCTGGTGGAACTTCATAGCAAAGTACAAAGTTCGTTTTGGATGGACAAAGTTAGTTGAAATAGACAGTTTTTGCATGAAAACTCATTCCTGGTGGAACTTCATAGCAAAGTACAAAGTTCGTTTTGGATGGACAAAGTTAGTTGAAATAGACAGTTTTTGAATGAAAACTCATTCCTGGTGGAACTTCATAGCAAAGTACAAAGTTCGTTTTGGATGGACAAAGTTAGTTGAAATAGACAGTTTTTGCATAAAAACTCATTCCTGGTGGAACTTCATAGCAAAGTACAAAGTTCGTTTTGGATGGACAAAGTTAGTTGAAATAGACAGTTTTTGCATGAAAACTCATTCCTGGTGGAACTTCATAGCAAAGTACAAAGTTCGTTTTGGATAGACAAAGTTAGTTGAAATAGACAGTTTTTGCATGAAAACTCATTCCTGGTGGAACTTCATAGCAAAGTACAAAGTTCGTTTTGGATGGACAAAGTTAGTTGAAATAGACAGTTTTTGCATGAAAACTCATTCCTGGTGGAACTTCATAGCAAAGTACAAAGTTCGTTTTGGATGGACAAAGTTAGTTGAAATAGACAGTTTTTGAATGAAAACTCATTCCTGGTGGAACTTCATAGCAAAGTACAAAGTTCGTTTTGGATGGACAAAGTTAGTTGAAATAGACAGTTTTTGCATAAAAACTCATTCCTGGTGGAACTTCATAGCAAAGTACAAAGTTCGTTTTGGATGGACAAAGTTAGTTGAAATAGACAGTTTTTGCATGAAAACTCATTCCTGGTGGAACTTCATAGCAAAGTACAAAGTTCGTTTTGGTTGGACAAAGTTAGTTGAAATAGACAGTTTTTGCATGAAAACTCATTCCTGGTGGAACTTCATAGCAAAGTACAAAGTTCGTTTTCGATGGACAAAGTTAGTTGAAATAGACAGTTTTTGCATAAAAACTCATTCCTGGTGGAACTTCATAGCAAAGTACAAAGTTCGTTTTGGATGGACAAAGTTAGTTGAAATAGACAGTTTTTGCATGAAAACTCATTCCTGGTGGAACTTCATAGCAAAGTACAAAGTTCGTTTTGGATGGACAAAGTTAGTTGAAATAGACAGTTTTTGCATGAAAACTCATTCCTGGTGGAACTTCATAGCAAAGTACAAAGTTCGTTTTGGATGGACAAAGTTAGTTGAAATAGACAGTTTTTGCATAAAAACTCATTCCTGGTGGAACTTCATAGCAAAGTACAAAGTTCGTTTTGGATGGACAAAGTAAGTTGAAATAGACAGTTTTTGCATAAAAACTCATTCCTGGTGGAACTTCATAGCAAAGTACAAAGTTCGTTTTGGATGGACAAAGTTAGTTGAAATAGACAGTTTTTGCATGAAAACTCATTCCTGGTGGAACTTCATAGCAAAGTACAAAGTTCGTTTTGGATGGACAAAGTTAGTTGAAATAGACAGTTTTTGCATGAAAACTCATTCCTGGTGGAACTTCATAGCAAAGTACAAAGTTCGTTTTGGATGGATCAATTTAGTTGAAATAGACAGTTTTTGCATGAAAACTCATTCCTGGTGGAACTTCATAGCAAAGTACAAAGTTCGTTTTGGATGGACAAAGTTAGTTGAAATAGACAGTTTTTGCATGAAAACTCATTCCTGGTGGAACTTCATAGCAAAGTACAAAGTTCGTTTTGGATGGACGAATTAAGTTGAAATAGACAGTTTTTGCATAAAAACTCATTCCTGGTGGAACTTCATAGCAAAGTACAAAGTTCGTTTTGGATGGATCAATTTAGTTGAAATAGACAGTTTTTGCATGAAAACTCATTCCTGGTGGAACTTCATAGCAAAGTACAAAGTTCGTTTTGGATGGACAAAGTTAGTTGAAATAGACAGTTTTTGCATGAAAACTCATTCCTGGTGGAACTTCATAGCAAAGTACAAAGTTCGTTTTGGATGGATCAATTTAGTTGAAATAGACAGTTTTTGCATGAAAACTCATTCCTGGTGGAACTTCATAGCAAAGTACAAAGTTCGTTTTGGATGGACAAAGTTAGTTGAAATAGACAGTTTTTGCATGAAAACTCATTCCTGGTGGAACTTCATAGCAAAGTACAAAGTTCGTTTTCGATGGACAAAGTTAGTTGAAATAGACAGTTTTTGCATAAAAACTCATTCCTGGTGGAACTTCATAGCAAAGTACAAAGTTCGTTTTGGATGGACAAAGTTAGTTGAAATAGACAGTTTTTGCATAAAAACTCATTCCTGGTGGAACTTCATAGCAAAGTACAAAGTTCGTTTCGGATGGATCAATTTAGTTGAAATAGACAGTTCTTGCATGAAAACTCATTCCTGGTGGAACTTCATAGCAAAGTACAAAGTTCGTTTTGGATGGACAAAGTTAGTTGAAATAGACAGTTTTTGCATGAAAACTCATTCCTGGTGGAACTTCATAGCAAAGTACAAAGTTCGTTTTGGATGGACAAAGTTATTTGAAATAGACAGTTTTTGCATGAAAACTCATTCCTGGTGGAACTTCATAGCAAAGTACAAAGTTCGTTTTGGATGGACAAAGTTAGTTGAAATAGACAGTTTTTGCATGAAAACTCATTCCTGGTGGAACTTCATAGCAAAGTACAAAGTTCGTTTTGGATGGACAAAGTTAGTTGAAATAGACAGTTTTTGCATGAAAACTCATTCCTGGTGGAACTTCATAGCAAAGTACAAAGTTCGTTTTGGATGGACAAAGTTAGTTGAAATAGACAGTTTTTGCATGAAAACTCATTCCTGGTGGAACTTCATAGCAAAGTACAAAGTTCGTTTTGGATGGACAAAGTTAGTTGAAATAGACAGTTTTTGAATGAAAACTCATTCCTGGTGGAACTTCATAGCAAAGTACAAAGTTCGTTTTGGATGGACAAAGTTAGTTGAAATAGACAGTTTTTGCATAAAAACTCATTCCTGGTGGAACTTCATAGCAAAGTACAAAGTTCGTTTTGGATGGACAAAGTTAGTTGAAATAGACAGTTTTTGCATGAAAACTCATTCCTGGTGGAACTTCATAGCAAAGTACAAAGTTCGTTTTGGATGGACAAAGTTAGTTGAAATAGACAGTTTTTGCATGAAAACTCATTCCTGGTGGAACTTCATAGCAAAGTACAAAGTTCGTTTTGGATGGACAAAGTTAGTTGAAATAGACAGTTCTTGCATGAAAACTCATTCCTGGTGGAACTTCATAGCAAAGTACAAAGTTCGTTTTGGATGGATCAATTAAGTTAAAATAGACAGTTTGTGCATGAAAACTCATTCCTGGTGGAGCTTCATAGCAAAGTACAAAGTTCGTTTTGGATGGACAAAGTTAGTTGAAATAGACAGTTTTTGCATGAAAACTCATTCCTGGTGGAACTTCATAGCAAAGTACAAAGTTCGTTTTGGATGGATCAATTTAGTTGAAATAGACAGTTCTTGCATGAAAACTCATTCCTGGTGGAACTTCATAGCAAAGTACAAAATTCGTTTTGGATGGATCAGTTTAGTTAAAATAGACAGTTTTTGCATGAAAACTCATTCCTGGTGGAGCTTCATAGCAAAGTACAAAGTTCGTTTTGGATGGACAAAGTTAGTTGAAATAGACAGTTTTTGCATGAAAACTCATTCCTGGTGGAACTTCATAGCAAAGTACAAAGTTCGTTTTGGATGGACAAAGTTAGTTGAAATAGACAGTTTTTGCATGAAAACTCATTCCTGGTGGAACTTCATAGCAAAGTACAAAGTTCGTTTTGGATGGACAAAGTTAGTTGAAATAGACAGTTTTTGCATAAAAACTCATTCCTGGTGGAACTTCATAGCAAAGTACAAAGTTCGTTTTGGATGGACAAAGTTAGTTGAAATAGACAGTTTTTGCATGAAAACTCATTCCTGGTGGAACTTCATAGCAAAGTACAAAGTTCGTTTTGGATGGACAAAGTTAGTTGAAATAGACAGTTTTTGCATGAAAACTCATTCCTGGTGGAACTTCATAGCAAAGTACAAAAATCGTTTTGGATGGACAAAGTTAGTTGAAATAGACAGTTTTTGCATAAAAACTCATTCCTGGTGGAACTTCATAGCAAAGTACAAAGTTCGTTTTGGATGGATCAATTTAGTTGAAATAGACAGTTTTTGCATGAAAACTCATTCCTGGTGGAACTTCATAGTAAAGTACAAAGTTCGTTTTGGATGGATGAATTTAGTTGAAATAGACAGTTTTTGCATGAAAACTCATTCCTGGTGGAACTTCATAGCAAAGTACAAAGTTCGTTTTGGATGGATCAATTTAGTTGAAATAGACAGTTTTTGCATGAAAACTCATTCCTGGTGGAACTTCATAGCAAAGTACAAAGTTGGTTTTGGATGGACAAAGTTAGTTGAAATAGACAGTTTTTGCATGAAAACTCATTCCTGGTAGAACTTCATAGCAAAGTACAAAGTTCATATCGGATGGACGAATTTAGTTGAAATAGACAGTTTTTGCATGAAAACTCATTCCTGGTGGAACTTCATAGCAAAGTACAAAATTCGTTTCGGATGGATCAATTTAGTTGAAATAGACAGTTCTTGCATGAAAACTCATTCCTGGTGGAACTTCATAGCAAAGTACAAAGTTCGTTTTGGATGGACAAAGTTAGTTGAAATAGACAGTTTTTGCATGAAAACTCATTCCTGGTGGAACTTCATAGCAAAGTACAAAGTTCGTTTTGGATGGACAAAGTTAGTTGAAATAGACAGTTTTTGCATAAAAACTCATTCCTGGTGGAACTTCATAGCAAAGTACAAAGTTCGTTTTGGATGGACAAAGTTAGTTGAAATAGACAGTTTTTGCATGAAAACTCATTCCTGGTGGAACTTCATAGCAAAGTACAAAGTTCGTTTTGGATGGACAAAGTTAGTTGAAATAGACAGTTTTTGCATGTAAACTCATTCCTGGTGGAACTTCATAGCAAAGTACAAAATTCGTTTCGGATGGATCAATTTAGTTGAAATAGACAGTTCTTGCATGAAAACTCATTCCTGGTGGAACTTCATAGCAAAGTACAAAGTTCGTTTTGGATGGACAAAGTTAGTTGAAATAGACAGTTTTTGCATGAAAACTCATTCCTGGTGGAACTTCATAGCAAAGTACAAAGTTCGTTTTGGATGGACAAAGTTAGTTGAAATAGACAGTTTTTGCATGAAAACTCATTCCTGGTAGAACTTCATAGCAAAGTACAAAGTTCGTATCGGATGGACGAATTTAGTTGAAATAGACAGTTTTTGCATGAAAACTCATTCCTGGTGGAACTTCATAGCAAAGTACAAAGTTCGTTTTGGATGGATCAATTTAGTTGAAATAGACAGTTTTTGCATGAAAACTCATTCCTGGTGGAACTTCATAGCAAAGTACAAAATTCGTTTCGGATGGATCAATTTAGTTGAAATAGACAGTTTTTGCATGAAAACTCATTCCTGGTGGAACTTCATAGCAAAGTACAAAGTTCGTTTTGGATGGACAAAGTTAGTTGAAATAGACAGTTTTTGCATGAAAACTCATTCCTGGTGGAACTTCATAGCAAAGTACAAAGTTCGTTTTGGATGGATCAATTTAGTTGAAATAGACAGTTTTTGCATGAAAACTCATTCCTGGTGGAACTTCATAGCAAAGTACAAAGTTCGTTTTGGATGGATCAATTTAGTTGAAATAGACAGTTTTTGCATGAAAACTCATTCCTGGTGGAACTTCATAGCAAAGTACAAAGTTCGTTTTGGATGGACAAAGTTAGTTGAAATAGACAGTTTTTGCATAAAAACTCATTCCTGGTGGAACTTCATAGCAAAGTACAAAGTTCGTTTTGGATGGATCAATTTAGTTGAAATAGACAGTTTTTGCATGAAAACTCATTCCTGGTGGAACTTCATAGCAAAGTACAAAGTTCGTTTTGGATGGACAAAGTTAGTTGAAATAGACAGTTTTTGCATGAAAACTCATTCCTGGTGGAACTTCATAGCAAAGTACAAAGTTCGTTTTGGATGGACAAAGTTAGTTGAAATAGACAGTTTTTGCATAAAAACTCATTCCTGGTGGAACTTCATAGCAAAGTACAAAGTTCGTTTTGGATGGATCAATTTAGTTGAAATAGACAGTTTTTGCATGAAAACTCATTCCTGGTGGAACTTCATAGCAAAGTACAAAGTTCGTTTTGGATGGACAAAGTTAGTTGAAATAGACAGTTTTTGCATGAAAACTCATTCCTGGTGGAACTTCATAGCAAAGTACAAAGTTCGTTTTGGATGGACAAAGTTAGTTGAAATAGACAGTTTTTGCATAAAAACTCATTCCTGGTGGAACTTCATAGCAAAGTACAAAGTTCGTTTTGGATGGACAAAGTTAGTTGAAATAGACAGTTTTTGCATGAAAACTCATTCCTGGTGGAACTTCATAGCAAAGTACAAAGTTCGTTTTGGATGGACAAAGTTAGTTGAAATAGACAGTTTTTGCATGAAAACTCATTCCTGGTGGAACTTCATAGCAAAGTACAAAGTTCGTTTTGGATGGACAAAGTTAGTTGAAATAGACAGTTTTTGCATGAAAACTCATTCCTGGTGGAACTTCATAGCAAAGTACAAAGTTCGTTTTGGATGGACAAAGTTAGTTGAAATAGACAGTTTTTGCATGAAAACTCATTCCTGGTGGAACTTCATAGCAAAGTACAAAGTTCGTTTTGGATGGACAAAGTTAGTTGAAATAGACAGTTTTTGCATAAAAACTCATTCCTGGTGGAACTTCATAGCAAAGTACAAAGTTCGTTTTGGATGGACAAAGTTAGTTGAAATAGACAGTTTTTGCATGAAAACTCATTCCTGGTGGAACTTCATAGCAAAGTACAAAGTTCGTTTTGGATGGACAAAGTTAGTTGAAATAGACAGTTTTTGCATGAAAACTCATTCCTGGTGGAACTTCATAGCAAAGTACAAAGTTCGTTTTGGATGGACAAAGTTAGTTGAAATAGACAGTTTTTGCATGAAAACTCATTCCTGGTGGAACTTCATAGCAAAGTACAAAGTTCGTTTTGGATGGACAAAGTTAGTTGAAATAGACAGTTTTTGAATGAAATCTCATTCCTGGTGGAACTTCATAGCAAAGTACAAAGTTCGTTTTGGATGGACAAAGTTAGTTGAAATAGACAGTTTTTGCATAAAAACTCATTCCTGGTGGAACTTCATAGCAAAGTACAAAGTTCGTTTTGGATGGACAAAGTTAGTTGAAATAGACAGTTTTTGCATGAAAACTCATTCCTGGTGGAACTTCATAGCAAAGTACAAAGTTCGTTTTGGTTGGACAAAGTTAGTTGAAATAGACAGTTTTTGCATGAAAACTCATTCCTGGTGGAACTTCATAGCAAAGTACAAAGTTCGTTTTCGATGGACAAAGTTAGTTGAAATAGACAGTTTTTGCATAAAAACTCATTCCTGGTGGAAATTCATAGCAAAGTACAAAGTTCGTTTTGGATGGACAAAGTTAGTTGAAATAGACAGTTTTTGCATGAAAACTCATTCCTGGTGGAACTTCATAGCAAAGTACAAAGTTCGTTTTGGATGGACAAAGTTAGTTGAAATAGACAGTTTTTGCATGAAAACTCATTCCTGGTGGAACTTCATAGCAAAGTACAAAGTTCGTTTTGGATGGACAAAGTTAGTTGAAATAGACAGTTTTTGCATGAAAACTCATTCCTGGTGGAACTTCATAGCAAAGTACAAAGTTCGTTTTGGATGGATCAATTTAGTTGAAATAGACAGTTTTTGCATGAAAACTCATTCCTGGTGGAACTTCATAGCAAAGTACAAAGTTCGTTTTGGATGGACAAAGTTAGTTGAAATAGACAGTTTTTGCATGAAAACTCATTCCTGGTGGAACTTCATAGCAAAGTACAAAGTTCGTTTTGGATGGACAAAGTTAGTTGAAATAGACAGTTTTTGCATAAAAACTCATTCCTGGTGGAACTTCATAGCAAAGTACAAAGTTCGTTTTGGATGGATCAATTTAGTTGAAATAGACAGTTTTTGCATGAAAACTCATTCCTGGTGGAACTTCATAGCAAAGTACAAAGTTCGTTTTGGATGGACAAAGTTAGTTGAAATAGACAGTTTTTGCATGAAAACTCATTCCTGGTGGAACTTCATAGCAAAGTACAAAGTTCGTTTTGGATGGACGAATTAAGTTGAAATAGACAGTTTTTGCATAAAAACTCATTCCTGGTGGAACTTCATAGCAAAGTACAAAGTTCGTTTTGGATGGATCAATTTAGTTGAAATAGACAGTTTTTGCATGAAAACTCATTCCTGGTGGAACTTCATAGCAAAGTACAAAGTTCGTTTTGGATGGACAAAGTTAGTTGAAATAGACAGTTTTTGCATGAAAACTCATTCCTGGTGGAACTTCATAGCAAAGTACAAAGTTCGTTTTGGATGGATCAATTTAGTTGAAATAGACAGTTTTTGCATGAAAACTCATTCCTGGTGGAACTTCATAGCAAAGTACAAAGTTCGTTTTGGATGGACAAAGTTAGTTGAAATAGACAGTTTTTGCATGAAAACTCATTCCTGGTGGAACTTCATAGCAAAGTACAAAGTTCGTTTTCGATGGACAAAGTTAGTTGAAATAGACAGTTTTTGCATAAAAACTCATTCCTGGTGGAACTTCATAGCAAAGTACAAAGTTCGTTTTGGATGGACAAAGTTAGTTGAAATAGACAGTTTTTGCATAAAAACTCATTCCTGGTGGAACTTCATAGCAAAGTACAAAGTTCGTTTCGGATGGATCAATTTAGTTGAAATAGACAGTTCTTGCATGAAAACTCATTCCTGGTGGAACTTCATAGCAAAGTACAAAGTTCGTTTTGGATGGATCAATTTAGTTGAAATAGACAGTTTTTGCATGAAAACTCATTCCTGGTGGAACTTCATAGCAAAGTACAAAGTTCGTTTTGGATGGACAAAGTTAGTTGAAATAGACAGTTTTTGCATGAAAACTCATTCCTGGTGGAACTTCATAGCAAAGTACAAAGTTCGTTTTGGATGGACAAAGTTAGTTGAAATAGACAGTTTTTGCATGAAAACTCATTCCTGGTGGAACTTCATAGCAAAGTACAAAGTTCGTTTTGGATGGACAAAGTTAGTTGAAATAGACAGTTTTTGCATGAAAACTCATTCCTGGTGGAACTTCATAGCAAAGTACAAAGTTCGTTTTGGATGGACAAAGTTAGTTGAAATAGACAGTTTTTGCATGAAAACTCATTCCTGGTGGAACTTCATAGCAAAGTACAAAGTTCGTTTTGGATGGACAAAGTTAGTTGAAATAGACAGTTTTTGCATGAAAACTCATTCCTGGTGGAACTTCATAGCAAAGTACAAAGTTCGTTTTGGATGGACAAAGTTAGTTGAAATAGACAGTTTTTGCATGAAAACTCATTCCTGGTGGAACTTCATAGCAAAGTACAAAGTTCGTTTTGGATGGACAAAGTTAGTTGAAATAGACAGTTTTTGCATGAAAACTCATTCCTGGTGGAACTTCATAGCAAAGTACAAAGTTCGTTTTGGATGGACAAAGTTAGTTGAAATAGACAGTTCTTGCATGAAAACTCATTCCTGGTGGAACTTCATAGCAAAGTACAAAGTTCGTTTTGGATGGATCAATTAAGTTAAAATAGACAGTTTGTGCATGAAAACTCATTCCTGGTGGAGCTTCATAGCAAAGTACAAAGTTCGTTTTGGATGGACAAAGTTAGTTGAAATAGACAGTTTTTGCATGAAAACTCATTCCTGGTGGAACTTCATAGCAAAGTACAAAGTTCGTTTTGGATGGATCAATTTAGTTGAAATAGACAGTTCTTGCATGAAAACTCATTCCTGGTGGAACTTCATAGCAAAGTACAAAATTCGTTTTGGATGGATCAGTTTAGTTAAAATAGACAGTTTTTGCATGAAAACTCATTCCTGGTGGAGCTTCATAGCAAAGTACAAAGTTCGTTTTGGATGGACAAAGTTAGTTGAAATAGACAGTTTTTGCATGAAAACTCATTCCTGGTGGAACTTCATAGCAAAGTACAAAGTTCGTTTTGGATGGACAAAGTTAGTTGAAATAGACAGTTTTTGCATGAAAACTCATTCCTGGTGGAACTTCATAGCAAAGTACAAAGTTCGTTTTGGATGGACAAAGTTAGTTGAAATAGACAGTTTTTGCATAAAAACTCATTCCTGGTGGAACTTCATAGCAAAGTACAAAGTTCGTTTTGGATGGACAAAGTTAGTTGAAATAGACAGTTTTTGCATGAAAACTCATTCCTGGTGGAACTTCATAGCAAAGTACAAAGTTCGTTTTGGATGGACAAAGTTAGTTGAAATAGACAGTTTTTGCATGAAAACTCATTCCTGGTGGAACTTCATAGCAAAGTACAAAGTTCGTTTTGGATGGACAAAGTTAGTTGAAATAGACAGTTTTTGCATAAAAACTCATTCCTGGTGGAACTTCATAGCAAAGTACAAAGTTCGTTTTGGATGGATCAATTTAGTTGAAATAGACAGTTTTTGCATGAAAACTCATTCCTGGTGGAACTTCATAGTAAAGTACAAAGTTCGTTTTGGATGGATGAATTTAGTTGAAATAGACAGTTTTTGCATGAAAACTCATTCCTGGTGGAACTTCATAGCAAAGTACAAAGTTCGTTTTGGATGGATCAATTTAGTTGAAATAGACAGTTTTTGCATGAAAACTCATTCCTGGTGGAACTTCATAGCAAAGTACAAAGTTGGTTTTGGATGGACAAAGTTAGTTGAAATAGACAGTTTTTGCATGAAAACTCATTCCTGGTAGAACTTCATAGCAAAGTACAAAGTTCGTATCGGATGGACGAATTTAGTTGAAATAGACAGTTTTTGCATGAAAACTCATTCCTGGTGGAACTTCATAGCAAAGTACAAAATTCGTTTCGGATGGATCAATTTAGTTGAAATAGACAGTTCTTGCATGAAAACTCATTCCTGGTGGAACTTCATAGCAAAGTACAAAGTTCGTTTTGGATGGACAAAGTTAGTTGAAATAGACAGTTTTTGCATGAAAACTCATTCCTGGTGGAACTTCAAAGCAAAGTACAAAGTTCGTTTTGGATGGACAAAGTTAGTTGAAATAGACAGTTTTTGCATAAAAACTCATTCCTGGTGGAACTTCATAGCAAAGTACAAAGTTCGTTTTGGATGGATCAATTTAGTTGAAATAGACAGTTCTTGCATGAAAACTCATTCCTGGTGGAACTTCATAGCAAAGTACAAAATTCGTTTCGGATGGATCAATTAAGTTGAAATAGACAGTTTTTGCATGAAAACTCATTCCTGGTGGAACTTCATAGCAAAGTACAAAGTTCGTTTTGGATGGACAAAGTTAGTTGAAATAGACAGTTTTTGCATGAAAACTCATTCCTGGTGGAACTTCATAGCAAAGTACAAAGTTCGTTTTGGATGGACAAAGTTAGTTGAAATAGACAGTTTTTGCATGTAAACTCATTCCTGGTGGAACTTCATAGCAAAGTACAAAGTTCGTTTTGGATGGATCAATTTAGTTGAAATAGACAGTTTTTGCATGAAAACTCATTCCTGGTGGAACTTCATAGCAAAGTACAAAGTTCGTTTTGGATGGATCAATTTAGTTGAAATAGACAGTTTTTGCATGAAAACTCATTCCTGGTAGAACTTCATAGCGAAGTACAAAGTTCGTATCGGATGGACGAATTTAGTTGAAATAGACAGTTTTTGCATGAAAACTCATTCCTGGTGGAACTTCATAGCAAAGTACAAAATTCGTTTCGGATGGATCAATTTAGTTGAAATAGACAGTTCTTGCATGAAAACTCATTCCTGGTGGAACTTCATAGCAAAGTACAAAGTTCGTTTTGGATGGACAAAGTTAGTTGAAATAGACAGTTTTTGCATGAAAACTCATTCCTGGTGGAACTTCATAGCAAAGTACAAAGTTCGTTTTGGATGGACAAAGTTAGTTGAAATAGACAGTTTTTGCATGAAAACTCATTCCTGGTAGAACTTCATAGCAAAGTACAAAGTTCGTATCGGATGGACAAATTTAGTTGAAATAGACAGTTTTTGCATGAAAACTCATTCCTGGTGGAACTTCATAGCAAAGTACAAAGTTCGTTTTGGATGGATCAATTTAGTTGAAATAGACAGTTTTTGCATGAAAACTCATTCCTGGTGGAACTTCATAGCAAAGTACAAAATTCGTTTCGGATGGATCAATTTAGTTGAAATAGACAGTTTTTGCATGAAAACTCATTCCTGGTGGAACTTCATAGCAAAGTACAAAGTTCGTTTTGGATGGACAAAGTTAGTTGAAATAGACAGTTTTTGCATGAAAACTCATTCCTGGTGGAACTTCATAGCAAAGTACAAAGTTCGTTTTGGATGGACAAAGTTAGTTGAAATAGACAGTTTTTGCATGAAAACTCATTCCTGGTGGAACTTCATAGCAAAGTACAAAGTTCGTTTTGGATGGACAAAGTTAGTTGAAATAGACAGTTTTTGCATAAAAACTCATTCCTGGTGGAACTTCATAGCAAAGTACAAAGTTCGTTTTGGATGGACAAAGTTAGTTGAAATAGACAGTTTTTGCATGAAAACTCATTCCTGGTGGAACTTCATAGCAAAGTACAAAGTTCGTTTTGGATGGATGAATTTAGTTGAAATAGACAGTTTTTGCATGAAAACTCATTCCTGGTGGAACTTCATAGCAAAGTACAAAGTTCGTTTTGGATGGATCAATTTAGTTGAAATAGACAGTTTTTGCATGAAAACTCATTCCTGGTGGAACTTAATAGCAAAGTACAAAGTTCGTTTTGGATGGACAAAGTTAGTTGAAATAGACAGTTTTTGCATGAAAACTCATTCCTGGTGGAACTTCATAGCAAAGTACAAAGTTCGTTTTGGATGGATCAATTTAGTTGAAATAGACAGTTTTTGCATGAAAACTCATTCCTGGTGGAACTTCATAGCAAAGTACAAAGTTCGTTTTGGATGGACAAAGTTAGTTGAAATAGACAGTTTTTGCATGAAAACTCATTCCTGGTAGAACTTCATAGCAAAGTACAAAGTTCGTATCGGATGGACGAATTTAGTTGAAATAGACAGTTTTTGCATGAAAACTCATTCCTGGTGGAACTTCATAGCAAAGTACAAAATTCGTTTCGGATGGATCAATTTAGTTGAAATAGACAGTTTTTGCATGAAAACTCATTCCTGGTGGAACTTCAAAGCAAAGTACAAAGTTCGTTTTGGATGGACAAAGTTAATTGAAATAGACAGTTTTTGCATAAAAACTCATTCCTGGTGGAACTTCATAGCAAAGTACAAAGTTCGTTTTGGATGGATCAATTTAGTTTAAATAGACAGTTCTTGCATGAAAACTCATTCCTGGTAGAACTTCATAGCAAAGTACAAAGTTCGTATCGGATGGACGAATTTAGTTGAAATAGACAGTTTTTGCATGAAAACTCATTCCTGGTGGAACTTCATAGCAAAGTACAAAATTCGTTTCGGATGGACAAAGTTAGTTGAAATAGACAGTTTTTGCATGAAAACTCATTCCTGGTGGAACTTCATAGCAAAGTACAAAGTTCGTTTTGGATGGATCAATTTAGTTGAAATAGACAGTTCTTGCATGAAAACTCATTCCTGGTAGAACTTCATAGCAAAGTACAAAGTTCGTTTTGGATGGACAAAGTTAGTTGAAATAGACAGTTTTTGCATGAAAACTCATTCCTGGTGGAACTTCATAGCAAAGTACAAAGTTCGTTTTGGATGGATCAATTTAGTTGAAATAGACAGTTTTTGCATGAAAACTCATTCCTGGTGGAACTTCATAGCAAAGTACAAAGTTCGTTTTGGATGGATCAATTTAGTTGAAATAGACAGTTTTTGCATGAAAACTCATTCCTGGTGGAACTTCATAGCAAAGTACAAAGTTCGTTTTGGATGGACAAAGTTAGTTGAAATAGACAGTTTTTGCATGAAAACTCATTCCTGGTGGAACTTCATAGCAAAGTACAAAATTCGTTTCGGATGGATCAATTTAGTTGAAATAGACAGTTCTTGCATGAAAACTCATTCCTGGTGGAACTTCATAGCAAAGTACAAAGTTCGTTTTGGATGGACAAAGTTAGTTGAAATAGACAGTTTTTGCATGAAAACTCATTCCTGGTGGAACTTCATAGCAAAGTACAAAGTTCGTTTTGGATGGACAAAGTTAGTTGAAATAGACAGTTTTTGCATAAAAACTCATTCCTGGTGGAACTTCATAGCAAAGTACAAAGTTCGTTTTGGATGGATCAATTTAGTTGAAATAGACAGTTCTTGCATGAAAACTCATTCCTGGTGGAACTTCATAGCAAAGTACAAAGTTCGTTTTGGATGGACAAAGTTAGTTGAAATAGACAGTTTTTGCATGAAAACTCATTCCTGGTGGAACTTCATAGCAAAGTACAAAGTTCGTTTTGGATGGATCAATTTAGTAGAAATAGACAGTTTTTGCATGAAAACTCATTCCTGGTGGAACTTCATAGCAAAGTACAAAGTTCGTTTTGGATGGATCAATTTAGTTGAAATAGACAGTTTTTGCATGAAAACTCATTCCTGGTGGAACTTCATAGCAAAGTACAAAATTCGTTTCGGATGGATCAATTTAGTTGAAATAGACAGTTCTTGCATGAAAACTCATTCCTGGTGGAACTTCATAGCAAAGTACAAAGTTCGTTTTGGATGGACAAAGTTAGTTGAAATAGACAGTTTTTGCATGAAAACTCATTCCTGGTGGAACTTCATAGCAAAGTACAAAGTTCGTTTTGGATGGACAAAGTTAGTTGAAATAGACAGTTTTTGCATAAAAACTCATTCCTGGTGGAACTTCATAGCAAAGTACAAAGTTCGTTTTGGATGGACAAAGTTAGTTGAAATAGACAGTTTTTGCATGAAAACTCATTCCTGGTGGAACTTCATAGCAAAGTACAAAGTTCGTTTTGGATGGATCAATTTAGTAGAAATAGACAGTTTTTGCATGAAAACTCATTCCTGGTGGAACTTCATAGCAAAGTACAAAGTTCGTTTTGGATGGATCAATTTAGTAGAAATAGACAGTTTTTGCATGAAAACTCATTCCTGGTGGAACTTCATAGCAAAGTACAAAGTTCGTTTTGGATGGATCAATTTAGTTGAAATAGACAGTTTTTGCATGAAAACTCATTCCTGGTGGAACTTCATAGCAAAGTACAAAATTCGTTTCGGATGGATCAATTTAGTTGAAATAGACAGTTCTTGCATGAAAACTCATTCCTGGTGGAACTTCATAGCAAAGTACAAAGTTCGTTTTGGATGGACAAAGTTAGTTGAAATAGACAGTTTTTGCATGAAAACTCATTCCTGGTGGAACTTCATAGCAAAGTACAAAGTTCGTTTTGGATGGATCAATTTAGTAGAAATAGACAGTTTTTGCATGAAAACTCATTCCTGGTGGAACTTCATAGCAAAGTACAAAGTTCGTTTTGGATGGACAAAGTTAGTTGAAATAGACAGTTTTTGCATGAAAACTCATTCCTGGTGGAACTTCATAGCAAAGTACAAAATTCGTTTCGGATGGATCAATTTAGTTGAAATAGACAGTTCTTGCATGAAAACTCATTCCTGGTGGAACTTCATAGCAAAGTACAAAGTTCGTTTTGGATGGACAAAGTTAGTTGAAATAGACAGTTTTTGCATAAAAACTCATTCCTGGTGGAACTTCATAGCAAAGTACAAAGTTCGTTTTGGATGGATCAATTTAGTTGAAATAGACAGTTTTTGCATGAAAACTCATTCCTGGTGGAACTTCATAGCAAAGTACAAAGTTCGTTTTGGATGGATCAATTTAGTAGAAATAGACAGTTTTTGCATGAAAACTCATTCCTGGTGGAACTTCATAGCAAAGTACAAAGTTCGTTTTGGATGGACAAAGTTAGTTGAAATAGACAGTTTTTGCATAAAAACTCATTCCTGGTGGAACTTCATAGCAAAGTACAAAGTTCGTTTTGGATGGATCAATTTAGTTGAAATAGACAGTTTTTGCATGAAAACTCATTCCTGGTGGAACTTCATAGCAAAGTACAAAGTTCGTTTTGGATGGACAAAGTTAGTTGAAATAGACAGTTTTTGCATGAAAACTCATTCCTGGTGGAACTTCATAGCAAAGTACAAAGTTCGTTTTGGATGGATCAATTTAGTTGAAATAGACAGTTTTTGCATGAAAACTCATTCCTGGTGGAACTTCATAGCAAAGTACAAAGTTCGTTTTGGATGGACAAAGTTAGTTGAAATAGACAGTTTTTGCATAAAAACTCATTCCTGGTGGAACTTAATAGCAAAGTACAAAGTTCGTTTTGGATGGATCAATTTAGTTGAAATAGACAGTTTTTGCATGAAAACTCATTCCTGGTGGAACTTCATAGCAAAGTACAAAGTTCGTTTTGGATGGACGAATTAAGTTGAAATAGACAGTTTTTGCATAAAAACTCATTCCTGGTGGAACTTAATAGCAAAGTACAAAGTTCGTTTTGGATGGATCAATTTAGTTGAAATAGACAGTTGTTGTTTATTAACAGCGGTCCTCGTTTTGACAGCAGACAGCGGGGCGAAAAAGACTGTCGAGAGAGAGGGCGAAACGATACGTCGGTCAGGCTTAGGGCCGTTCATCCGAACCGCTCGATCCTTCGGAGGTTCGGATGAATCTAGGAAGGAGTAATGACCGCTATCGGGAGGAAAGAAAAAGGATAAAAGTGCGTGCAAAGAGGCACCAGGCCTCTTTTTATCGCAGAAAGCAGAATTGAATTTTTTAATGTTTTAAAATAAAGCTAGATATTAAAGAAACTTCTAGCTTTCTTAATCGACGAAAAGGGCATCGTTGCTGGACGCAACAGTTTAAAAAATTCGTTCGTTCGAGTCTCGTTAGCCCAGTACGCAGCTACTCCTCCACGCATTCTAATCGGCATGAACAACTATCACCTCACCGTACCGTTGAAGACAATTGAAGAAACTGTTGCGTCCAGCAACGATGCCCTTTTCGTCGATTAAGAAAGCTAGAAGTTTCTTTAATATCTAGCTTTATTTTAAAACATTAAAAAATTCAATTCTGCTTTCTGCGATAAAAAGAGGCCTGGTGCCTCTTTGCACGCACTTTTATCCTTTTTCTTTCCTCCCGATAGCGGTCATTACTCCTTCCTAGATTCATCCGAACCTCCGAAGGATCGAGCGGTTCGGATGAACGGCCCTAAGCCTGACCGACGTATCGTTTCGCCCTCTCTCTCGACAGTCTTTTTCGCCCCGCTGTCTGCTGTCAAAACGAGGACCGCTGTTAATAAACAACACTGGCCCCCGGTGTTTGACCACGTTAAACACCTCCGTGCGGTTCAACGTTAATAGTTGCGATTTTTACAGCAGGTCGTTCCAAAATCTTCCGGTTTCCTAACTGCACATGCACTCGACGAACTACGCCGTCTTTCGATGGTATTAGCTTGACGATTCTTCCTTTGGGCCAACATCCTCTTGGTAGAGCGTCATCCACCACTAGCACTAGGTCTCCTTCCATCAGAGGTGGTTGAGGCTGAAACCATTTGCTGCGACGAGTAAGCGTAGGCAAGTATGAGGCTACCCACCGTCGCCAAAACTGATCCGTATAAAGTTGTGATGTTTTCCAGCTGTTTTTTAATGCTGCGGAAGAGTCGTCAAACTTATTTATTGCTTTTGCCCCAGAAGATGATCCCAGTAGAAAACGATATTTTACGTGTACGTGGAAGAATCGATGCCTGTCGTTATGTAGGTGACGATACAAAGAGGCCGATAATTCTTCCAAAAAGGTCCTGGGTGACTGATCTGGTGGTAGCAGAATTTCACTGGAAATATAAACACCAAAATCATCAAACGGTCATGAACGAAGTGCGGCAGCGGTTTGACATACCTGCATTAAGAAGCGCGTGTCACAGAGTGAGAAGCAATTGCTTTATATGCAGGATTCGACAAGCGTTCCCAAGATCGCCCGTAATGAATGAGTTGCCTCTAGCACGATTGTCACCGTTCACCAGACCGTTTTCCTATACCGGAATTGATTATTTTGGCCCCTTTTTGGTTGCTAACGGACGTAGACAAGAGAAACGCTGGGGCGTACTGTTTACGTGCCTAACAATTCGAGCAATACATATAGAGGTAGCCTATAGTTTGAATACAAGCGCCTGCATCATCGCACTACGCAATTTCATCGCGCGCAGAGGTACTCCGATCGAAATCGTGACGGACCGAGGAACAAATTTCATCGGCGCTGATCGTGAGTTGAAGGACGCTGCTAAGCAAATTGACTACGAAGAGCTGATTGATGCAGTATATCTTCCCGATACGAAGTGGAGATACAACCCTCCTGGAGCTCCACACTTCGGCGGTGCATGGGAGAGATTGGTACAATCTGTAAAACGCACTCTTTCCAGTATGCAGTTTACGAGAACACCAACAGACGCTATTTTCGCCAACTGGTTGATCGAGGTCGAACACATAGTCAACACGCGTCCACTAACACACGTATCAGTTGATAATGAAGAAGAAGCTCCACTAACACCCAATCATTTTCTACTGGGATCATCTTCTGGGGCAAAAGCAATAAATAAGTTTGACGACTCTTCCGCAGCATTAAAAAACAGCTGGAAAACATCACAACTTTATACGGATCAGTTTTGGCGACGGTGGGTAGCCTCATACTTGCCTACGCTTACTCGTCGCAGCAAATGGTTTCAGCCTCAACCACCTCTGATGGAAGGAGACCTAGTGCTAGTGGTGGATGACGCTCTACCAAGAGGATGTTGGCCCAAAGGAAGAATCGTCAAGCTAATACCATCGAAAGACGGCGTAGTTCGTCGAGTGCATGTGCAGTTAGGAAACCGGAAGATTTTGGAACGACCTGCTGTAAAAATCGCAACTATTAACGTTGAACCGCACGGAGGTGTTTAACGTGGTCAAACACCGGGGGCCAGTGTTGTTTATTAACAGCGGTCCTCGTTTTGACAGCAGACAGCGGGGCGAAAAAGACTGTCGAGAGAGAGGGCGAAACGATACGTCGGTCAGGCTTAGGGCCGTTCATCCGAACCGCTCGATCCTTCGGAGGTTCGGATGAATCTAGGAAGGAGTAATGACCGCTATCGGGAGGAAAGAAAAAGGATAAAAGTGCGTGCAAAGAGGCACCAGGCCTCTTTTTATCGCAGAAAGCAGAATTGAATTTTTTAATGTTTTAAAATAAAGCTAGATATTAAAGAAACTTCTAGCTTTCTTAATCGACGAAAAGGGCATCGTTGCTGGACGCAACAACAGTTTTTGCATGAAAACTCATTCCTGGTGGAACTTCATAGCAAAGTACAAAGTTCGTTTTGGATGGACAAAGTTAGTTGAAATAGACAGTTTTTGCATGAAAACTCATTCCTGGTGGAACTTCATAGCAAAGTACAAAGTTCGTTTTGGATGGACAAAGTTAGTTGAAATAGACAGTTTTTGCATGAAAACTCATTCCTGGTGGAACTTCATAGCAAAGTACAAAGTTCGTTTTGGATGGACAAAGTTAGTTGAAATAGACAGTTTTTGCATAAAAACTCATTCCTGGTGGAACTTCATAGGAAAGTACAAAGTTCGTTTTGGATGGATCAATTTAGTTGAAATAGACAGTTTTTGCATGAAAACTCATTCCTGGTAGAACTTCATAGCAAAGTACAAAGTTCGTTTTGGATGGACAAAGTTAGTTGAAATAGACAGTTTTTGCATGAAAACTCATTCCTGGTGGAACTTCATAGCAAAGTACAAAGTTCGTTTTGGATGGACAAAGTTAGTTGAAATAGACAGTTTTTGCATGAAAACTCATTCCTGGTGGAACTTCATAGCAAAGTACAAAGTTCGTTTTGGATGGACAAAGTTAGTTGAAATAGACAGTTTTTGCATAAAAACTCATTCCTGGTGGAACTTCATAGCAAAGTACAAAGCTCGTTTTGGATGGACAAAGTTAGTTGAAATAGACAGTTTTTGCATGAAAACTCATTCCTGGTGGAACTTCATAGCAAAGTACAAAGTTCGTTTTGGATGGACAAAGTTAGTTGAAATAGATAATTTTTGCATGAAAACTCATTCCTGGTGGAACTTCATAGCAAAGTACAAAGTTCGTTTTGGATGGATCAATTTAGTTGAAATAGACAGTTTTTGCATGAAAACTCATTCCTGGTGGAACTTCATAGCAAAGTACAAAGTTCGTTTTGGATGGACAAAGTTAGTTGAAATAGACAGTTTTTGCATGAAAACTCATTCCTGGTGGAACTTCATAGCAAAGTACAAAGTTCGTTTTGGATGGACGAATTAAGTTGAAATAGACAGTTTTTGCATAAAAACTCATTCCTGGTGGAACTTCATAGCAAAGTACAAAGTTCATTTTGGATGGATCAATTTAGTTGAAATAGACAGTTTTTGCATGAAAACTCATTCCTGGTGGAACTTCATAGCAAAGTACAAAGTTCGTTTTGGATGGACGAATTAAGTTGAAATAGACAGTTTTTGCATGAAAACTCATTCCTGGTGGAACTTCATAGCAAAGTACAAAGTTCGTTTTGGATGGACGAATTAAGTTGAAATAGACAGTTTTTGCATAAAAACTCATTCCTGGTGGAACTTCATAGCAAAGTACAAAGTTCGTTTTGGATGGATCAATTTAGTTGAAATAGACAGTTTTTGCATGAAAACTCATTCCTGGTAGAACTTCATAGCAAAGTACAAAGTTCGTTTTGGATGGACAAAGTTAGTTGAAATAGACAGTTTTTGCATGAAAACTCATTCCTGGTGGAACTTCATAGCAAAGTACAAAGTTCGTTTTGGATGGACAAAGTTAGTTGAAATAGACAGTTTTTGCATGAAAACTCATTCCTGGTGGAACTTCATAGCAAAGTACAAAGTTCGTTTTGGATGGACAAAGTTAGTTGAAATGGATAATTTTTGCATGAAAACTCATTCCTGGTGGAACTTCATAGCAAAGTACAAAGTTCGTTTTGGATGGATCAATTTAGTTGAAATAGACAGTTTTTGCATGAAAACTCATTCCTGGTGGAACTTCATAGCAAAGTACAAAGTTCGTTTTGGATGGACAAAGTTAGTTGAAATAGACAGTTTTTGCATGAAAACTCATTCCTGGTGGAACTTCATAGCAAAGTACAAAGTTCGTTTTGGATGGACAAAGTTAGTTGAAATAGACAGTTTTTGCATGAAAACTCATTCCTGGTGGAACTTCATAGCAAAGTACAAAGTTCGTTTTGGATGGACAAAGTTAGTTGAAATGGATAATTTTTGCATGAAAACTCATTCCTGGTGGAACTTCATAGCAAAGTACAAAGTTCGTTTTGGATGGATCAATTTAGTTGTAATAGACAGTTTTTGCATAAAAACTCATTCCTGGTGGAACTTCATAGCAAAGTACAAAGTTCGTTTTGGATGGATCAATTTAGTTGAAATAGACAGTTTTTGCATAAAAACTCATTCCTGGTGGAACTTCATAGCAAAGTACAAAGTTCGTTTTGGATGGATCAATTTACTTGAAATAGACAGTTTTTGCATGAAAACTCATTCCTGGTGGAACTTCATAGCAAAGTACAAAGTTCGTTTTGGATGGACAAAGTTAGTTGAAATAGACAGTTTTTGCATGAAAACTCATTCCTGGTGGAACTTCATAGCAAAGTACAAAGTTCGTTTTGGATGGACAAAGTTAGTTGAAATAGACAGTTTTTGCATGAAAACTCATTCCTGGTGGAACTTCATAGCAAAGTACAAAGTTTGTTTTGGATGGACGAATTAAGTTGAAATAGACAGTTTTTGCATGAAAACTCATTCCTGGTGGAACTTCATAGCAAAGTACAAAGTTCGTTTTGGATGGACAAAGTTAGTTGAAATAGACAGTTTTTGCATGAAAACTCATTCCTGGTGGAACTTCATAGCAAAGTACAAAGTTCGTTTTGGATGGATCAATTTAGTTGAAATAGACAGTTTTTGCATAAAAACTCATTCCTGGTGGAACTTCATAGCAAAGTACAAAGTTCGTTTTGGATGGATCAATTTAGTTGAAATAGACAGTTTTTGCATGAAAACTCATTCCTGGTGGAACTTCATAGCAAAGTACAAAGTTCGTTTTGGATGGATCAATTTAGTTGAAATAGACAGTTTTTGCATGAAAACTCATTCCTGGTGGAACTTCATAGCAAAGTACAAAGTTCGTTTTGGATGGACAAAGTTAGTTGAAATAGACAGTTTTTGCATGAAAACTCATTCCTGTTGGAACTTCATAGCAAAGTACAAAGTTCGTTTTGGATGGATCAATTTAGTTGAAATAGACAGTTTTTGCATGAAAACTCATTCCTGGTGGAACTTCATAGCAAAGTACAAAATTCGTTTTGGATGGATCAATTTAGTTGAAATAGACAGTTTTTGCATGAAAACTCATTCCTGGTGGAACTTCATAGCAAAGTACAAAGTTCGTTTTGGATGGATCAATTTAGTTGAAATAGACAGTTTTTGCATGAAAACTCATTCCTGGTGGAACTTCATAGCAAAGTACAAAGTTCGTTTTGGATGGATCAATTTAGTTGAAATAGACAGTTTTTGCATGAAAACTCATTCCTGGTGGAACTTCATAGCAAAGTACAAAGTTCGTAACGGATGCACGAAGTTAGTTGAAATAGACAGTTTTTGCATGAAAACTCATTCCTGGTGGAACTTCATAGCAAAGTACAAAATTCGTTTCGGATGGATCAATTTAGTTGAAATAGACAGTTTTTGCATGAAAACTCATTCCTGGTGGAACTTCATAGCAAAGTACAAAGTTCGTTTTGGATGTACAAAGTTAGTTGAAATAGACAGTTTTTGCATGAAAACTCATTCCTGGTGGAACTTCATAGCAAAGTACAAAGTTCGTTTTGGATGGACAAAGTTAGTTGAAGTAGACAGTTTTTGCATGAAAACTCATTCCTGGTGGAACTTCATAGCAAAGTACAAAGTTTGTTTTGGATGGACGAATTAAGTTGAAATAGACAGTTTTTGTATGAAAACTCATTCCTGGTGGAACTTCATAGCAAAGTACAAAGTTCGTTTTGGATGGACAAAGTTAGTTGAAATAGACAGTTTTTGCATAAAAACTCATTCCTGGTGGAACTTCATAGCAAAGTACAAAGTTCGTTTTGGATGGATCAATTTAGTTGAAATAGACAGTTTTTGCATGAAAACTCATTCCTGGTGGAACTTCATAGCAAAGTACAAAGTTCGTTTTGGATGGACAAAGTTAGTTGAAATAGACAGTTTTTGCATGAAAACTCATTCCTGGTGGAACTTCATAGCAAAGTACAAAGTTCGTTTTGGATGGATCAATTTAGTTGAAATAGACAGTTTTTGCATGAAAACTCATTCCTGGTGGAACTTCATAGCAAAGTACAAAGTTCGTTTTGGATGGACAAAGTTAGTTGAAATAGACAGTTTTTGCATAAAAACTCATTCCTGGTGGAACTTCATAGCAAAGTACAAAGTTCGTTTTGGATGGATCAATTTAGTTGAAATAGACAGTTTTTGCATGAAAACTCATTCCTGGTGGAACTTCATAGCAAAGTACAAAGTTCGTTTTGGATGGATCAATTTAGTAGAAATAGACAGTTTTTGCATGAAAACTCATTCCTGGTGGAACTTCATAGCAAAGTACAAAGTTCGTTTTGGATGGACAAAGTTAGTTGAAATAGACAGTTTTTGCATGAAAACTCATTCCTGGTGGAACTTCATAGCAAAGTACAAAGTTCGTTTTGGATGGACGAATTAAGTTGAAATAGACAGTTTTTGCATAAAAACTCATTCCTGGTGGAACTTCATAGCAAAGTACAAAGTTCGTTTTGGATGGATCAATTTAGTTGAAATAGACAGTTTTTGCATGAAAACTCATTCCTGGTGGAACTTCATAGCAAAGTACAAAGTTCGTTTTGGATGGACAAAGTTAGTTGAAATAGACAGTTTTTGAATGAAAACTCATTCCTGGTGGAACTTCATAGCAAAGTACAAAGTTCGTTTTGGATGGACAAAGTTAGTTGAAATAGACAGTTTTTGCATGAAAACTCATTCCTGGTGGAACTTCATAGCAAAGTACAAAGTTCGTTTTGGATGGACAAAGTTAGTTGAAATAGACAGTTTTTGCATAAAAACTCATTCCTGGTGGAACTTCATAGCAAAGTACAAAGTTCGTTTTGGATGGACGAATTAAGTTGAAATAGACAGTTTTTGCATAAAAACTCAGTCCTGGTGGAACTTCATAGCAAAGTACAAAGTTCGTTTTGGATGGATCAATTTAGTTGAAATAGACAGTTTTTGCATGAAAACTCATTCCTGGTGGAACTTCATAGCAAAGTACAAAGTTCGTTTTGGATGGACAAAGTTAGTTGAAATAGACAGTTTTTGAATGAAAACTCATTCCTGGTGGAACTTCATAGCAAAGTACAAAGTTCGTTTTGGATGGACAAAGTTAGTTGAAATAGACAGTTTTTGCATGAAAACTCATTCCTGGTGGAACTTCATAGCAAAGTACAAAGTTCGTTTTGGATGGACAAAGTTAGTTGAAATAGACAGTTTTTGCATGAAAACTCATTCCTGGTGGAACTTCATAGCAAAGTACAAAGTTCGTTTTGGATGGACAAAGTTAGTTGAAATAGACAGTTTTTGCATGAAAACTCATTCCTGGTGGAACTTCATAGCAAAGTACAAAGTTCGTAACGGATGCACCAATTTAGTTGAAATAGACAGTTTTTGCATGAAAACTCATTCCTGGTGGAACTTCATAGCAAAGTACAAAGTTCGTTTTGGATGGATCAATTTAGTTGAAATAGACAGTTTTTGCATGAAAACTCATTCCTGGTGGAACTTCATAGCAAAGTACAAAGTTCGTTTTGGATGGACAAAGTTAGTTGAAATAGACAGTTTTTGCATGAAAACTCATTCCTGGTGGAACTTCATAGCAAAGTACAAAGTTCGTTTTGGATGGACAAAGTTAGTTGAAATAGA
This sequence comes from Anopheles moucheti, assembly GCF_943734755.1. Lineage (NCBI taxonomy): Eukaryota > Metazoa > Arthropoda > Insecta > Diptera > Culicidae > Anopheles > Anopheles moucheti. Next base: position 430,188 of record NW_026453654.1, read on the forward strand.
CAGTTTTTGCATGAAAACTCATTCCTGGTGGAACTTCATAGCAAAGTACAAAGTTCGTTTTGGATGGATGAATTTAGTTGAAATAGACAGTTTTTGCATGAAAACTCATTCCTGGTGGAACTTCATAGCAAAGTACAAAGTTCGTTTTGGATGGATCAATTTAGTTGAAATAGACAGTTTTTGCATGAAAACTCATTCCTGGTGGAACTTCATAGCAAAGTACAAAGTTCGTTTTGGATGGACAAAGTTAGTTGAAATAGACAGTTTTTGCATGAAAACTCATTCCTGGTGGAACTTCATAGCAAAGTACAAAGTTCGTTTTGGATGGATCAATTTAGTTGAAATAGACAGTTTTTGCATGAAAACTCATTCCTGGTGGAACTTCATAGCAAAGTACAAAGTTCGTTTTGGATGGACAAAGTTAGTTGAAATAGACAGTTTTTGCATGAAAACTCATTCCTGGTGGAACTTCATAGCAAAGTACAAAGTTCGTTTTGGATGGACAAAGTTAGTTGAAATAGATAATTTTTGCATGAAAACTCATTCCTGGTGGAACTTCATAGCAAAGTACAAAGTTCGTTTTGGATGGATCAATTTAGTTGAAATAGACAGTTTTTGCATGAAAACTCATTCCTGGTGGAACTTCATAGCAAAGTACAAAGTTCGTTTTGGATGGACGAATTAAGTTGAAATAGACAGTTTTTGCATAAAAACTCATTCCTGGTGGAACTTAATAGCAAAGTACAAAGTTCGTTTTGGATGGACAAAGTTAGTTGAAATAGACAGTTTTTGCATGAAAACTCATTCCTGGTGGAACTTCATAGCAAAGTACAAAGTTCGTTTTGGATGGACAAAGTTAGTTGAAATAGACAGTTTTTGCATGAAAACTCATTCCTGGTGGAACTTCATAGCAAAGTACAAAGTTCGTTTTGGATGGACAAAGTTAGTTGAAATAGACAGTTTTTGCATGAAAACTCATTCCTGGTGGAACTTCATAGCAAAGTACAAAGTTCGTTTTGGATGGACAAAGTTAGTTGAAATAGACAGTTTTTGCATGAAAACTCATTCCTGGTGGAACTTCATAGCAAAGTACAAAGTTCGTTTTGGATGGACAAAGTTAGTTGAAATAGACAGTTTTTGCATGAAAACTCATTCCTGATGGAACTTCATAGCAAAGTACAAAGTTCGTTTTGGATGGACGAATTAAGTTGAAATAGACAGTTTTTGCATAAAAACTCATTCCTGGTGGAACTTAATAGCAAAGTACAAAGTTCGTTTTGGATGGACAAAGTTAGTTGAAATAGACAGTTTTTGCATGAAAACTCATTCCTGGTGGAACTTCATAGCAAAGTACAAAGTTCGTTTTGGATGGACAAAGTTAGTTGAAATAGACAGTTTTTGCATGAAAACTCATTCCTGGTGGAACTTCATAGCAAAGTACAAAGTTCGTTTTGGATGGACAAAGTTAGTTGAAATAGACAGTTTTTGCATGAAAACTCATTCCTGGTGGAACTTCATAGCAAAGTACAAAGTTCGTTTTGGATGGACAAAGTTAGTTGAAATAGACAGTTTTTGCATGAAAACTCATTCCTGGTGGAACTTCATAGCAAAGTACAAAGTTCGTTTTGGATGGACGAATTAAGTTGAAATAGACAGTATTTGCATAAAAACTCATTCCTGGTGGAACTTCATAGCAAAGTACAAAGTTCGTTTTGGATGGATCAATTTAGTTGAAATAGACAGTTTTTGCATGAAAACTCATTCCTGGTGGAACTTCATAGCAAAGTACAAAGTTCGTTTTGGATGGATCAATTTAGTTGAAATAGACAGTTTTTGCATGAAAACTCATTCCTGGTGGAACTTCATAGCAAAGTACAAAGTTCGTATCGGATTGACGAATTTAGTTGAAATAGACAGTTTTTGCATAAAAACTCATTCCTGGTGGAACTTCATAGCAAAGTACAAAGTTCGTTTTGGATGGATCAATTTAGTTGAAATAGACAGTTTTTGCATGAAAACTCATTCCTGGTGGAACTTCATAGCAAAGTACAAAGTTCGTTTTGGATGGACAAAGTTAGTTGAAATAGACAGTTTTTGCATGAAAACTCATTCCTGGTGGAACTTCATAGCAAAGTACAAAGTTCGTTTTGGATGGACGAATTAAGTTGAAATAGACAGTATTTGCATAAAAACTCATTCCTGGTGGAACTTCATAGCAAAGTACAAAGTTCGTTTTGGATGGATCAATTTAGTTGAAATAGACAGTTTTTGCATGAAAACTCATTCCTGGTGGAACTTCATAGCAAAGTACAAAGTTCGTTTTGGATGGATCAATTTAGTTGAAATAGACAGTTTTTGCATGAAAACTCATTCCTGGTGGAACTTCATAGCAAAGTACAAAGTTCGTAACGGATGCACGAAGTTAGTTGAAATAGACAGTTTTTGCATGAAAACTCATTCCTGGTGGAACTTCATAGCAAAGTACAAAGTTCGTATCGGATGGACGAATTTAGTTGAAATAGACAGTTTTTGCATAAAAACTCATTCCTGGTGGAACTTCATAGCAAAGTACAAAGTTCGTTTTGGATGGATCAATTTAGTTGAAATAGACAGTTTTTGCATGAAAACTCATTCCTGGTGGAACTTCATAGCAAAGTACAAAGTTCGTTTTGGATGGACAAAGTTAGTTGAAAAAGACAGTTTTTGCATGAAAACTCATTCCTGGTGGAACTTCATAGCAAAGTACAAAGTTCGTTTTGGATGGACAAAGTTAGTTGAAATAGACAGTTTTTGCATGAAAACTCATTCCTGGTGGAACTTCATAGCAAAGTACAAAGTTCGTTTTGGATGGACAAAGTTAGTTGAAATAGACAGTTTTTGCATGAAAACTCATTCCTGGTGGAACTTCATAGCAAAGTACAAAGTTCGTTTTGGATGGACAAAGTTAGTTGAAATAGACAGTTTTTGCATGAAAACTCATTCCTTGTGGAACTTCATAGCAAAGTACAAAGTTTGTTTTGGATGGACAAAGTTAGTTAAAAAAGACAGTTTTTGCATGAAAACTCATTCCTGGTGGAACTTCATAGCAAAGTACAAAGTTCGTTTTGGATGGACAAAGTTAGTTGAAATAGACAGTTTTTGCATGAAAACTCATTCCTGGTGGAACTTCATAGCAAAGTACAAAGTTCGTTTTGGATGGATCAATTTAGTTGAAATAGACAGTTTTTGCATGAAAACTCATTCCTGGTGGAACTTCATAGCAAAGTACAAAGTTCGTTTTGGATGGACAAAGTTAGTTGAAATAGACAGTTTTTGCATAAAAACTCATTCCTGGTGGAACTTTATAGCAAAGTACAAAGTTCGTTTTGGATGGATCAATTTAGTTGAAATAGACAGTTTTTGCATGAAAACTCATTCCTGGTGGAACTTCATAGCAAAGTACAAAGTTCGTTTTGGATGGATCAATTTAGTTGAAATAGACAGTTTTTGCATGAAAACTCATTCCTGGTGGAACTTCATAGCAAAGTACAAAGTTCGTTTTGGATGGACAAAGTTAGTTGAAATAGACAGTTTTTGCATGAAAACTCATTCCTGGTGGAACTTCATAGCAAAGTACAAAGTTCGTATCGGATGGACGAATTTAGTTGAAATAGACAGTTTTTGCATAAAAACTCATTCCTGGTGGAACTTCATAGCAAAGTACAAAGTTCGTTTTGGATGGATCAATTTAGTTGAAATAGACAGTTTTTGCATGAAAACTCATTCCTGGTGGAACTTCATAGCAAAGTACAAAGTTCGTTTTGGATGGATCAATTTAGTTGAAATAGACAGTTTTTGCATGAAAACTCATTCCTGGTGGAACTTCATAGCAAAGTACAAAGTTCGTAACGGATGCACGAAGTTAGTTGAAATAGACAGTTTTTGCATGAAAACTCATTCCTGGTGGAACTTCATAGCAAAGTACAAAGTTCGTATCGGATGGACGAATTTAGTTGAAATAGACAGTTTTTGCATAAAAACTCATTCCTGGTGGAACTTCATAGCAAAGTACAAAGTTCGTTTTGGATGGATCAATTTAGTTGAAATAGACAGTTTTTGCATGAAAACTCATTCCTGGTGGAACTTCATAGCAAAGTACAAAGTTCGTTTTGGATGGACAAAGTTAGTTGAAATAGACAGTTTTTGCATGAAAACTCATTCCTGGTGGAACTTCATAGCAAAGTACAAAGTTCGTTTTGGATGGACGAATTAAGTTGAAATAGACAGTATTTGCATAAAAACTCATTCCTGGTGGAACTTCATAGCAAAGTACAAAGTTCGTTTTGGATGGATCAATTTAGTTGAAATAGACAGTTTTTGCATGAAAACTCATTCCTGGTGGAACTTCATAGCAAAGTACAAAGTTCGTTTTGGATGGACGAATTAAGTTGAAATAGACAGTTTTTGTATGAAAACTCATTCCTGGTGGAACTTCATAGCAAAGTACAAAGTTCGAATCAGATGGACAAAGTTAGTTGAAATAGACAGTTTTTGCATGAAAACTCATTCCTGGTGGAACTTCATAGCAAAGTACAAAGTTCGTTTTGGATGGACAAAGTTAGTTGAAATAGACAGTTTTTGCATAAAAACTCATTCCTGGTGGAACTTCATAGCAAAGTACAAAGTTCGTTTTGGATGGACAAAGTTAGTTGAAATAGACAGTTTTTGCATGAAAACTCATTCCTGGTGGAACTTCATAGCAAAGTACAAAGTTCGTTTTGGATGGACAAAGTTAGTTGAAATAGACAGTTTTTGCATGAAAACTCATTCCTGGTAGAACTTCATAGCAAAGTACAAAGTTCGTTTTGGATGGACAAAGTTAGTTGAAATAGACAGTTTTTGCATAAAAACTCATTCCTGGTGGAACTTCATAGCAAAGTACAAAGTTCGAATCAGATGGACAAAGTTAGTTGAAATAGACAGTTTTTGCATGAAAACTCATTCCTGGTGGAACTTCATAGCAAAGTACAAAGTTCGTTTTGGATGGACAAAGTTAGTTGAAATAGACAGTTTTTGCATGAAAACTCATTCCTGGTGGAACTTCATAGCAAAGTACAAAGTTCGTTTTGGATGGACAAAGTTAGTTGAAATAGACAGTTTTTGCATGAAAACTCATTCCTGGTGGAACTTCATAGCAAAGTACAAAGTTCGTTTTGGATGGACGAATTAAGTTGAAATAGACAGTATTTGCATGAAAACTCATTCCTGGTGGAACTTCATAGCAAAGTACAAAGTTCGTTTTGGATGGATCAATTTAGTTGAAATAGACAGTTTTTGCATGAAAACTCATTCCTGGTGGAACTTCATAGCAAAGTACAAAGTTCGTTTTGGATGGACAAAGTTAGTTGAAATAGACAGTTTTTGCATGAAAACTCATTCCTGGTGGAACTTCATAGCAAAGTACAAAGTTCGTTTTGGATGGACGAATTAAGTTGAAATAGACAGTATTTGCATAAAAACTCATTCCTGGTGGAACTTCATAGCAAAGTACAAAGTTCGTTTTGGATGGATCAATTTAGTTGAAATAGACAGTTTTTGCATGAAAACTCATTCCTGGTGGAACTTCATAGCAAAGTACAAAGTTCGTTTTGGATGGATCAATTTAGTTGAAATAGACAGTTTTTGCATGAAAACTCATTCCTGGTGGAACTTCATAGCAAAGTACAAAGTTCGTAACGGATGCACGAAGTTAGTTGAAATAGACAGTTTTTGCATGAAAACTCATTCCTGGTGGAACTTCATAGCAAAGTACAAAGTTCGTTTTGGATGGATCAATTTAGTTGAAATAGACAGTTTTTGCATGAAAACTCATTCCTGGTGGAACTTCATAGCAAAGTACAAAGTTCGTTTTGGATGGACAAAGTTAGTTGAAAAAGACAGTTTTTGCATGAAAACTCATTCCTGGTGGAACTTCATAGCAAAGTACAAAGTTCGTTTTAGATGGACAAAGTTAGTTGAAATACACAGTTTTTGCATGTAAACTCGTTCCTGGTAGAATTCCATAGCAAAGTACAAATTTCGTTTTGGATGGACAAAGTTAGTTGAAATAGACAGTTTTTGCATGAAAACTCATTCCTGGTGGAACTTCATAGCAAAGTACAAAGTTCGTTTTGGATGGACAAAGTTAGTTGAAATAGACAGTTTTTGCATAAAAACTCATTCCTGGTGGAACTTCATAGCAAAGTACAAAGTTCGTTTTGGATGGATCAATTTAGTTGAAATAGACAGTTTTTGCATGAAAACTCATTCCTGGTGGAACTTCATAGCAAAGTACAAAGTTCGTTTTGGATGGACAAAGTTAGTTGAAATACACAGTTTTTGCATGAAAACTCATTCCTGGTGGAACTTCATAGCAAAGTACAAAGTTCGTTTTCGATGGACAAAGTTAGTTGAAATAGACAGTTTTTGCATAAAAACTCATTCCTGGTGGAACTTCATAGCAAAGTACAAAGTTCGTTTTGGATGGACAAAGTTAGTTGAAATAGACAGTTTTTGCATGAAAACTCATTCCTGGTGGAACTTCATAGCAAAGTACAAAGTTCGTTTTGGATGGACAAAGTTAGTTGAAATAGACAGTTTTTGCATGAAAACTCATTCCTGGTGGAACTTCATAGCAAAGTACAAAGTTCGTTTTGGATGGACAAAGTTAGTTGAAATAGACAGTTTTTGCATGAAAACTCATTCCTGGTGGAACTTCATAGCAAAGAACAAAGTTCGTTTTGGATGGACAAAGTTAGTTGAAATAGACAGTTTTTGCATGAAAACTCATTCCTGGTGGAACTTCATAGCAAAGTACAAAGTTCGTTTTGGATGGACAAAGTTAGTTGAAATAGACAGTTTTTGCATGAAAACTCATTCCTGGTGGAACTTCATAGCAAAGTACAAAGTTCGTAACGGATGCACGAAGTTAGTTGAAATAGACAGTTTTTGCATGAAAACTCATTCCTGGTGGAACTTCATAGCAAAGTACAAAGTTCGTATCGGATGGACGAATTTAGTTGAAATAGACAGTTTTTGCATAAAAACTCATTCCTGGTGGAACTTCATAGCAAAGTACAAAGTTCGTTTTGGATGGATCAATTTAGTTGAAATAGACAGTTTTTGCATGAAAACTCATTCCTGGTGGAACTTCATAGCAAAGTACAAAGTTCGTTTTGGATGGACAAAGTTAGTTGAAATAGACAGTTTTTGCATGAAAACTCATTCCTGGTGGAACTTCATAGCAAAGAACAAAGTTCGTTTTGGATGGACAAAGTTAGTTGAAATAGACAGTTTTTGCATGAAAACTCATTCCTGGTGGAACTTCATAGCAAAGTACAAAGTTCGTTTTGGATGGATCAATTTAGTTGAAATAGACAGTTTTTGCATGAAAACTCATTCCTGGTGGAACTTCATAGCAAAGTACAAAGTTCGTAACGGATGCACGAAGTTAGTTGAAATAGACAGTTTTTGCATGAAAACTCATTCCTGGTGGAACTTCATAGCAAAGTACAAAGTTCGTATCGGATGGACGAATTTAGTTGAAATAGACAGTTTTTGCATAAAAACTCATTCCTGGTGGAACTTCATAGCAAAGTACAAAGTTCGTTTTGGATGGATCAATTTAGTTGAAATAGACAGTTTTTGCATGAAAACTCATTCCTGGTGGAACTTCATAGCAAAGTACAAAGTTCGTTTTGGATGGACAAAGTTAGTTGAAAAAGACAGTTTTTGCATGAAAACTCATTCCTGGTGGAACTTCATAGCAAAGTACAAAGTTCGTTTTGGATGGACAAAGTTAGTTGAAATAGACAGATTTTGCATGAAAACTCATTCCTGGTGGAACTTCATAGCAAAGTACAAAGTTCGTTTTGGATGGACAAAGTTAGTTGAAATAGACAGTTTTTGCATGAAAACTCATTCCTGGTGGAATTTCATAGCAAAGTACAAAGTTCGTTTTGGATGGACAAAGTTAGTTGAAATAGACAGTTTTTGCATGAAAACTCATTCCTGGTGGAACTTCATAGCAAAGTACAAAGTTTGTTTTGGATGGACAAAGTTAGTTGAAATAGACAGTTTTTGCATGAAAACTCATTCCTGGTGGAACTTCATAGCAAAGTACAAAGTTCGTTTTGGATGGACAAAGTTAGTTGAAATAGACAGTTTTTGCATGAAAACTCATTCCTGGTGGAACTTCATAGCAAAGTACAAAGTTCGTTTTGGATGGATCAATTTAGTTGAAATAGACAGTTTTTGCATGAAAACTCATTCCTGGTGGAACTTCATAGCAAAGTACAAAGTTCGTTTTGGATGGACAAAGTTAGTTGAAATAGACAGTTTTTGCATGAAAACTCATTCCTGGTGGAACTTCATAGCAAAGTACAAAGTTCGTTTTGGATGGATCAATTTAGTTTAAATAGACAGTTTTTGCATGAAAACTCATTCCTGGTGGAACTTCATAGCAAAGTACAAAGTTCGTTTTGGATGGACGAATTAAGTTGAAATAGACAGTTTTTGCATAAAAACTCATTCCTGGTGGAACTTCATAGCAAAGTACAAAGTTTGTTTTGGATGGACAAAGTTAGTTAAAAAAGACAGTTTTTGCATGAAAACTCATTCCTGGTGGAACTTCATAGCAAAGTACAAAGTTGGTTTTGGATGGACAAAGTTAGTTGAAATAGACAGTTTTTGCATGAAAACTCATTCCTGGTGGAACTTCATAGCAAAGTACAAAGTTCGTTTTGGATGGACAAAGTTAGTTAAAAAAGACAGTTTTTGCATGAAAACTCATTCCTGGTGGAACTTCATAGCAAAGTACAAAGTTCGTTTTGGATGGACAAAGTTAGTTGAAATAGACAGTTTTTGCATGAAAACTCATTCCTGGTGGAACTTCATAGCAAAGTACAAAGTTCGTTTTGGATGGACAAAGTTAGTTGAAATAGACAGTTTTTGCATGAAAACTCATTCCTGGTGGAACTTCATAGCAAAGTACAAAGTTCGTTTTGGATGGACAAAGTTAGATGAAATAGACAGTTTTTGCATGAAAACTCATTCCTGGTGGAACTTCATAGCAAAGTACAAAGTTCGTTTTGGATGGACAAAGTTAGTTGAAATAGACAGTTTTTGCATGAAAACTCATTCCTGGTGGAACTTCATAGCAAAGTACAAAGTTCGTTTTGGATGGACAAAGTTAGTTGAAATAGACAGTTTTTGCATAAAAACTCATTCCTGGTGGAACTTCATAGCAAAGTACAAAGTTCGTTTTGGATGGACAAAGTTAGTTGAAATAGACAGTTTTTGCATGAAAACTCATTCCTGGTGGAACTTCATAGCAAAGTACAAAGTTCGTTTTGGATGGATCAATTTAGTTGAAATAGACAGTTTTTGCATGAAAACTCATTCCTGGTGGAACTTCATAGCAAAGTACAAAGTTCGTTTTGGATGGACAAAGTTAGTTGAAATAGACAGTTTTTGCATGAAAACTCATTCCTGGTGGAACTTCATAGCAAAGTACAAAGTTCGTTTTCGATGGACAAAGTTAGTTGAAATAGACAGTTTTTGCATAAAAACTCATTCCTGGTGGAACTTCATAGCAAAGTACAAAGTTCGTTTTGGATGGACAAAGTTAGTTGAAATAGACAGTTTTTGCATGAAAACTCATTCCTGGTGGAACTTCATAGCAAAGTACAAAGTTCGTTTTGGATGGACAAAGTTAGTTGAAATAGACAGTTTTTGCATAAAAACTCATTCCTGGTGGAACTTCATAGCAAAGTACAAAGTTCGTTTCGGATGGATCAATTTAGTTGAAATAGACAGTTCTTGCATGAAAACTCATTCCTGGTGGAACTTCATAGCAAAGTACAAAGTTCGTTTTGGATGGATCAATTTAGTTGAAATAGACAGTTCTTGCATGAAAACTCATTCCTGGTGGAACTTCATAGCAAAGTACAAAGTTCGTTTTGGATGGACAAAGTTAGTTGAAATAGACAGTTTTTGCATAAAAACTCATTCCTGGTGGAACTTCATAGCAAAGTACAAAGTTCGTTTTGGATGGATCAATTTAGTTGAAATAGACAGTTTTTGCATGAAAACTCATTCCTGGTGGAACTTCATAGCAAAGTACAAAGTTCGTTTTGGATGGACAAAGTTAGTTGAAAAAGACAGTTTTTGCATGAAAACTCATTCCTGGTGGAACTTCATAGCAAAGTACAAAGTTCGTTTTGGATGGATCAATTTAGTTGAAATAGACAGTTCTTGCATGAAAACTCATTCCTGGTGGAACTTCATAGCAAAGTACAAAGTTCGTTTTGGATGGATCAATTAAGTTAAAATAGACAGTTTGTGCATGAAAACTCATTCCTGGTGGAGCTTCATAGCAAAGTACAAAGTTCGTTTTGGATGGACAAAGTTAGTTGAAATAGACAGTTTTTGCATGAAAACTCATTCCTGGTGGAACTTCATAGCAAAGTACAAAGTTCGTTTCGGATGGATCAATTTAGTTGAAATAGACAGTTCTTGCATGAAAACTCATTCCTGGTGGAACTTCATAGCAAAGTACAAAGTTCGTTTTGGATGGACAAAGTTAGTTGAAATAGACAGTTTTTGCATAAAAACTCATTCCTGGTGGAACTTCATAGCAAAGTACAAAGTTCGTTTTGGATGGATCAATTTAGTTGAAATAGACAGTTTTTGCATGAAAACTCATTCCTGGTGGAACTTCATAGCAAAGTACAAAGTTCGTTTTGGATGGACAAAGTTAGTTGAAATAGACAGTTTTTGCATGAAAACTCATTCCTGGTGGAACTTCATAGCAAAGTACAAAGTTCGTTTCGGATGGATCAATTTAGTTGAAATAGACAGTTCTTGCATGAAAACTCATTCCTGGTGGAACTTCATAGCAAAGTACAAAGTTCGTTTTGGATGGATCAATTTAGTTGAAATAGACAGTTTTTGCATGAAAACTCATTCCTGGTGGAACTTCATAGCAAAGTACAAAGTTCGTTTTGGATGGACAAAGTTAGTTGAAATAGACAGTTTTTGCATAAAAACTCATTCCTGGTGGAACTTAATAGCAAAGTACAAAGTTCGTTTTGGATGGATCAATTTAGTTGAAATAGACAGTTTTTGCATGAAAACTCATTCCTGGTGGAACTTCATAGCAAAGTACAAAGTTCGTTTTGGATGGACGAATTAAGTTGAAATAGACAGTTTTTGCATAAAAACTCATTCCTGGTGGAACTTAATAGCAAAGTACAAAGTTCGTTTTGGATGGATCAATTAAGTTGAAATAGACAGTTTTTGCATGAAAACTCATTCCTGGTGGAACTTCATAGCAAAGTACAAAGTTCGTTTTGGATGGACAAAGTTAGTTGAAATAGACAGTTTTTGCATGAAAACTCATTCCTGGTGGAACTTCATAGCAAAGTACAAAGTTCGTTTTGGATGGACAAAGTTAGTTGAAATAGACAGTTTTTGCATGAAAACTCATTCCTGGTGGAACTTCATAGCAAAGTACAAAGTTCGTTTTGGATGGACAAAGTTAGTTGAAATAGACAGTTTTTGCATGAAAACTCATTCCTGGTGGAACTTCATAGCAAAGTACAAAGTTCGTTTTGGATGGACAAAGTTAGTTGAAATAGACAGTTTTTGCATGAAAACTCATTCCTGGTAGAACTTCATAGCAAAGTACAAAGTTCGTTTTGGATGGACGAATTAAGTTGAAATAGACAGTATTTGCATAAAAACTCATTCCTGGTGGAACTTCATAGCAAAGTACAAAGTTCGTTTTGGATGGATCAATTTAGTAGAAATAGACAGTTTTTGCATGAAAACTCATTCCTGGTGGAACTTCATAGCAAAGTACAAAGTTCGTTTTGGATGGACAAAGTTAGTTGAAATAGACAGTTTTTGCATGAAAACTCATTCCTGGTGGAACTTCATAGCAAAGTACAAAGTTCGTTTTGGATGGACGAATTAAGTTGAAATAGACAGTTTTTGCATAAAAACTCATTCCTGGTGGAACTTCATAGCAAAGTACAAAGTTCGTTTTGGATGGATCAATTTAGTTGAAATAGACAGTTTTTGCATGAAAACTCATTCCTGGTGGAACTTCATAGCAAAGTACAAAGTTCGTTTTGGATGGACAAAGTTAGTTGAAATAGACAGTTTTTGCATGAAAACTCATTCCTGGTGGAACTTCATAGCAAAGTACAAAGTTCGTTTGGGATGGACAAAGTTAGTTGAAATAGACAGTTTTTGCATGAAAACTCATTCCTGGTGGAACTTCATAGCAAAGTACAAAGTTCGTTTTGGATGGACAAAGTTAGTTGAAAAAGACAGTTTTTGCATGAAAACTCATTCCTGGTGGAACTTCATAGCAAAGTACAAAGTTCGTTTTGGATGGATCAATTTAGTTGAAATAGACAGTTTTTGCATGAAAACTCATTCCTGGTGGAACTTCATAGGAAAGTACAAAGTTCGTTTTGGATGGACAAAGTTAGTTGAAATAGACAGTTTTTGCATAAAAACTCATTCCTGGTGGAACTTCATAGGAAAGTACAAAGTTCGTTTTGGATGGACAAAGTTAGTTGAAATAGACAGTTTTTGCATGAAAACTCATTCCTGGTGGAACTTCATAGCAAAGTACTAAGTTCGTTTTGGATGGACAAAGTTAGTTGAAATAGACAGTTTTTGCATAAAAACTCATTCCTGGTGGAACTTCATAGCAAAGTACAAAGTTCGTTTTGGATGGATCAATTTAGTTGAAATAGACAGTTTTTGCATGAAAACTCATTCCTGGTAGAACATCATAGCAAAGTACAAAGTTCGTTTTGGATGGACAAAGTTAGTTGAAATAGACAGTTTTTGCATGAAAACTCATTCCTGGTGGAACTTCATAGCAAAGTACAAAGTTCGTTTTGGATGGACAAAGTTAGTTGAAATAGACAGTTTTTGCATGAAAACTCATTCCTGGTGGAACTTCATAGCAAAGTACAAAGTTCGTTTTGGATGGACAAAGTTAGTTGAAATAGACAGTTTTTGCATAAAAACTCATTCCTGGTGGAACTTCATAGCAAAGTACAAAGCTCGTTTTGGATGGACAAAGTTAGTTGAAATAGACAGTTTTTGCATGAAAACTCATTCCTGGTGGAACTTCATAGCAAAGTACAAAGTTCGTTTTGGATGGACAAAGTTAGTTGAAATAGATAATTTTTGCATGAAAACTCATTCCTGGTGGAACTTCATAGCAAAGTACAAAGTTCGTTTTGGATTGATCAATTTAGTTGAAATAGACAGTTTTTGCATGAAAACTCATTCCTGGTGGAACTTCATAGCAAAGTACGAAGTTCGTTTTGGATGGACAAAGTTAGTTGAAATAGACAGTTTTTGCATGAAAACTCATTCCTGGTGGAACTTCATAGCAAAGTACAAAGTTCGTTTTGGATGGACGAATTAAGTTGAAATAGACAGTTTTTGCATAAAAACTCATTCCTGGTGGAACTTCATAGCAAAGTACAAAGTTCGTTTTGGATGGATCAATTTAGTTGAAATAGACAGTTTTTGCATGAAAACTCATTCCTGGTGGAACTTCATAGCAAAGTACAAAGTTCGTTTTGGATGGACGAATTAAGTTGAAATAGACAGTTTTTGCATGAAAACTCATTCCTGGTGGAACTTCATAGCAAAGTACAAAGTTCGTTTTGGATGGATCAATTTAGTTGAAATAGACAGTTTTTGCATGAAAACTCATTCCTGGTGGAACTTCATAGCAAAGTACAAAGTTCGTTTTGGATGGATCAATTTAGTTGAAATAGACAGTTTTTGCATAAAAACTCATTCCTGGTGGAACTTCATAGCAAAGTACAAAGTTCGTTTTGGATGGATCAATTTAGTTGAAATAGACAGTTTTTGCATGAAAACTCATTCCTGGTAGAACTTCATAGCAAAGTACAAAGTTCGTTTTGGATGGACAAAGTTAGTTGAAATAGACAGTTTTTGCATGAAAACTCATTCCTGGTGGAACTTCATAGCAAAGTACAAAGTTCGTTTTGGATGGACAAAGTTAGTTGAAATAGACAGTTTTTGCATGAAAACTCATTCCTGGTGGAACTTCATAGCAAAGTACAAAGTTCGTTTTGGATGGACAAAGTTAGTTGAAATAGACAGTTTTTGCATGAAAACTCATTCCTGGTGGAACTTCATAGCAAAGTACAAAGTTCGTTTTGGATGGACAAAGTTAGTTGAAATGGATAATTTTTGCATGAAAACTCATTCCTGGTGGAACTTCATAGCAAAGTACAAAGTTCGTTTTGGATGGATCAATTTAGTTGAAATAGACAGTTTTTGCATAAAAACTCATTCCTGGTGGAACTTCATAGCAAAGTACAAAGTTCGTTTTGGATGGATCAATTTAGTTGAAATAGACAGTTTTTGCATAAAAACTCATTCCTGGTGGAACTTCATAGCAAAGTACAAAGTTCGTTTTGGATGGATCAATTTACTTGAAATAGACAGTTTTTGCATGAAAACTCATTCCTGGTGGAACTTCATAGCAAAGTACAAAGTTCGTTTTGGATGGACAAAGTTAGTTGAAATAGACAGTTTTTGCATGAAAACTCATTCCTGGTGGAACTTCATAGCAAAGTACAAAGTTCGTTTTGGATGGACAAAGTTAGTTGAAATAGACAGTTTTTGCATGAAAACTCATTCCTGGTGGAACTTCATAGCAAAGTACAAAGTTTGTTTTGGATGGACGAATTAAGTTGAAATAGACAGTTTTTGCATGAAAACTCATTCCTGGTGGAACTTCATAGCAAAGTACAAAGTTCGTTTTGGATGGACAAAGTTAGTTGAAATAGATAATTTTTGCATGAAAACTCATTCCTGGTGGAACTTCATAGCAAAGTACAAAGTTCGTTTTGGATGGATCAATTTAGTTGAAATAGACAGTTTTTGCATAAAAACTCATTCCTGGTGGAACTTCATAGCAAAGTACAAAGTTCGTTTTGGATGGACAAAGTTAGTTGAAATAGACAGTTTTTGCATGAAAACTCATTCCTGGTGGAACTTCATAGCAAAGTACAAAGTTCGTTTTGGATGGATCAATTTAGTTGAAATAGACAGTTTTTGCATGAAAACTCATTCCTGGTGGAACTTCATAGCAAAGTACAAAGTTCGTTTTGGATGGACAAAGTTAGTTGAAATAGACAGTTTTTGCATGAAAACTCATTCCTGTTGGAACTTCATAGCAAAGTACAAAGTTCGTTTTGGATGGATCAATTTAGTTGAAATAGACAGTTTTTGCATGAAAACTCATTCCTGGTGGAACTTCATAGCAAAGTACAAAATTCGTTTTGGATGGATCAGTTTAGTTGAAATAGACAGTTTTTGCATGAAAACTCATTCCTGGTGGAACTTCATAGCAAAGTACAAAGTTCGTTTTGGATGGATCAATTTAGTTGAAATAGACAGTTTTTGCATGAAAACTCATTCCTGGTGGAACTTCATAGCAAAGTACAAAGTTCGTTTTGGATGGATCAATTTAGTTGAAATAGACAGTTTTTGCATGAAAACTCATTCCTGGTGGAACTTCATAGCAAAGTACAAAGTTCGTAACGGATGCACGAAGTTAGTTGAAATAGACAGTTTTTGCATGAAAACTCATTCCTGGTGGAACTTCATAGCAAAGTACAAAATTCGTTTCGGATGGATCAATTTAGTTGAAATAGACAGTTTTTGCATGAAAACTCATTCCTGGTGGAACTTCATAGCAAAGTACAAAGTTCGTTTTGGATGGACAAAGTTAGTTGAAATAGACAGTTTTTGCATGAAAACTCATTCCTGGTGGAACTTCATAGCAAAGTACAAAGTTCGTTTTGGATGGACAAAGTTAGTTGAAGTAGACAGTTTTTGCATGAAAACTCATTCCTGGTGGAACTTCATAGCAAAGTACAAAGTTTGTTTTGGATGGACGAATTAAGTTGAAATAGACAGTTTTTGTATGAAAACTCATTCCTGGTGGAACTTCATAGCAAAGTACAAAGTTCGTTTTGGATGGACAAAGTTAGTTGAAATAGACAGTTTTTGCATAAAAACTCATTCCTGGTGGAACTTCATAGCAAAGTACAAAGTTCGTTTTGGATGGATCAATTTAGTTGAAATAGACAGTTTTTGCATGAAAACTCATTCCTGGTGGAACTTCATAGCAAAGTACAAAGTTCGTTTTGGATGGACAAAGTTAGTTGAAATAGACAGTTTTTGCATAAAAACTCATTCCTGGTGGAACTTCATAGCAAAGTACAAAGTTCGTTTTGGATGGATCAATTTAGTTGAAATAGACAGTTTTTGCATGAAAACTCATTCCTGGTGGAACTTCATAGCAAAGTACAAAGTTCGTTTTGGATGGACAAAGTTAGTTGAAATAGACAGTTTTTGCATAAAAACTCATTCCTGGTGGAACTTCATAGCAAAGTACAAAGTTCGTTTTGGATGGATCAATTTAGTTGAAATAGACAGTTTTTGCATGAAAACTCATTCCTGGTGGAACTTCATAGCAAAGTACAAAGTTCGTTTTGGATGGACAAAGTTAGTTGAAATAGACAGTTTTTGCATAAAAACTCATTCCTGGTGGAACTTCATAGCAAAGTACAAAGTTCGTTTTGGATGGATCAATTTAGTTGAAATAGACAGTTTTTGCATGAAAACTCATTCCTGGTGGAACTTCATAGCAAAGTACAAAGTTCGTTTTGGATGGATCAATTTAGTAGAAATAGACAGTTTTTGCATGAAAACTCATTCCTGGTGGAACTTCATAGCAAAGTACAAAGTTCGTTTTGGATGGACAAAGTTAGTTGAAATAGACAGTTTTTGCATGAAAACTCATTCCTGGTGGAACTTCATAGCAAAGTACAAAGTTCGTTTTGGATGGACGAATTAAGTTGAAATAGACAGTTTTTGCATAAAAACTCAGTCCTGGTGGAACTTCATAGCAAAGTACAAAGTTCGTTTTGGATGGATCAATTTAGTTGAAATAGACAGTTTTTGCATGAAAACTCATTCCTGGTGGAACTTCATAGCAAAGTACAAAGTTCGTTTTGGATGGACAAAGTTAGTTGAAATAGACAGTTTTTGAATGAAAACTCATTCCTGGTGGAACTTCATAGCAAAGTACAAAGTTCGTTTTGGATGGACAAAGTTAGTTGAAATAGACAGTTTTTGCATGAAAACTCATTCCTGGTGGAACTTCATAGCAAAGTACAAAGTTCGTTTTGGATGGACAAAGTTAGTTGAAATAGACAGTTTTTGCATGAAAACTCATTCCTGGTGGAACTTCATAGCAAAGTACAAAGTTCGTTTTGGATGGACGAATTAAGTTGAAATAGACAGTTTTTGCATAAAAACTCAGTCCTGGTGGAACTTCATAGCAAAGTACAAAGTTCGTTTTGGATGGATCAATTTAGTTGAAATAGACAGTTTTTGCATGAAAACTCATTCCTGGTGGAACTTCATAGCAAAGTACAAAGTTCGTTTTGGATGGACAAAGTTAGTTGAAATAGACAGTTTTTGCATAAAAACTCATTCCTGGTGGAACTTCATAGCAAAGTACAAAGTTCGTTTTGGATGGACAAAGTTAGTTGAAATAGACAGTTTTTGCATGAAAACTCATTCCTGGTGGAACTTCATAGCAAAGTACAAAGTTCGTTTTGGATGGACAAAGTTAGTTGAAATAGACAGTTTTTGCATGAAAACTCATTCCTGGTGGAACTTCATAGCAAAGTACAAAGTTCGTTTTGGATGGACAAAGTTAGTTGAAATAGACAGTTTTTGCATGAAAACTCATTCCTGGTGGAACTTCATAGCAAAGTACAAAGTTCGTAACGGATGCACCAATTTAGTTGAAATAGACAGTTTTTGCATGAAAACTCATTCCTGGTGGAACTTCATAGCAAAGTACAAAGTTCGTTTTGGATGGATCAATTTAGTTGAAATAGACAGTTTTTGCATGAAAACTCATTCCTGGTGGAACTTCATAGCAAAGTACAAAGTTCGTTTTGGATGGACAAAGTTAGTTGAAATAGACAGTTTTTGCATGAAAACTCATTCCTGGTGGAACTTCATAGCAAAGTACAAAGTTCGTTTTGGATGGACAAAGTTAGTTGAAATAGACAGTTTTTGCATGAAAACTCATTCCTGGTGGAACTTCATAGCAAAGTACAAAGTTCGTTTTGGATGGATGAATTTAGTTGAAATAGACAGTTTTTGCATGAAAACTCATTCCTGGTGGAACTTCATAGCAAAGTACAAAGTTCGTTTTGGATGGATCAATTTAGTTGAAATAGACAGTTTTTGCATGAAAACTCATTCCTGGTGGAACTTCATAGCAAAGTACAAAGTTCGTTTTGGATGGACAAAGTTAGTTGAAATAGACAGTTTTTGCATGAAAACTCATTCCTGGTGGAACTTCATAGCAAAGTACAAAGTTCGTTTTGGATGGATCAATTTAGTTGAAACAGACAGTTTTTGCATGAAAACTCATTCCTGGTGGAACTTCATAGCAAAGTACAAAGTTCGTTTTGGATGGACAAAGTTAGTTGAAATAGACAGTTTTTGCATGAAAACTCATTCCTGGTGGAACTTCATAGCAAAGTACAAAGTTCGTTTTGGATGGACAAAGTTAGTTGAAATAGACAGTTTTTGCATGAAAACTCATTCCTGGTGGAACTTCATAGCAAAGTACAAAGTTCGTTTTGGATGGATCAATTTAGTTGAAATAGACAGTTTTTGCATGAAAACTCATTCCTGGTGGAACTTCATAGCAAAGTACAAAGTTCGTTTTGGATGGACGAATTAAGTTGAAATAGACAGTTTTTGCATAAAAACTCATTCCTGGTGGAACTTAATAGCAAAGTACAAAGTTCGTTTTGGATGGACAAAGTTAGTTGAAATAGACAGTTTTTGCATGAAAACTCATTCCTGGTGGAACTTCATAGCAAAGTACAAAGTTCGTTTTGGATGGACAAAGTTAGTTGAAATAGACAGTTTTTGCATGAAAACTCATTCCTGGTGGAACTTCATAGCAAAGTACAAAGTTCGTTTTGGATGGACAAAGTTAGTTGAAATAGACAGTTTTTGCATGAAAACTCATTCCTGGTGGAACTTCATAGCAAAGTACAAAGTTCGTTTTGGATGGACAAAGTTAGTTGAAATAGACAGTTTTTGCATGAAAACTCATTCCTGGTGGAACTTCATAGCAAAGTACAAAGTTCGTTTTGGATGGACAAAGTTAGTTGAAATAGACAGTTTTTGCATGAAAACTCATTCCTGGTGGAACTTCATAGCAAAGTACAAAGTTCGTTTTGGATGGACGAATTAAGTTGAAATAGACAGTTTTTGCATAAAAACTCATTCCTGGTGGAACTTCATAGCAAAGTACAAAGTTCGTTTTGGATGGACAAAGTTAGTTGAAATAGACAGTTTTTGCATGAAAACTCATTCCTGGTGGAACTTCATAGCAAAGTACAAAGTTCGTTTTGGATGGACAAAGTTAGTTGAAATAGACAGTTTTTGCATGAAAACTCATTCCTGGTGGAACTTCATAGCAAAGTACAAAGTTCGTTTTGGATGGACAAAGTTAGTTGAAATAGACAGTTTTTGCATGAAAACTCATTCCTGGTGGAACTTCATAGCAAAGTACAAAGTTCGTTTTGGATGGACGAATTAAGTTGAAATAGACAGTATTTGCATAAAAACTCATTCCTGGTGGAACTTCATAGCAAAGTACAAAGTTCGTTTTGGATGGATCAATTTAGTTGAAATAGACAGTTTTTGCATGAAAACTCATTCCTGGTGGAACTTCATAGCAAAGTACAAAGTTCGTTTTGGATGGATCAATTTAGTTGAAATAGACAGTTTTTGCATGAAAACTCATTCCTGGTGGAACTTCATAGCAAAGTACAAAGTTCGTATCGGATGGACGAATTTAGTTGAAATAGACAGTTTTTGCATAAAAACTCATTCCTGGTGGAACTTCATAGCAAAGTACAAAGTTCGTTTCGGATGGATCAATTTAGTTGAAATAGACAGTTTTTGCATGAAAACTCATTCCTGGTGGAACTTCATAGCAAAGTACAAAGTTCGTTTTGGATGGACAAAGTTAGTTGAAATAGACAGTTTTTGCATGAAAACTCATTCCTGGTGGAACTTCATAGCAAAGTACAAAGTTCGTTTTGGATGGACGAATTAAGTTGAAATAGACAGTATTTGCATAAAAACTCATTCCTGGTGGAACTTCATAGCAAAGTACAAAGTTCGTTTTGGATGGATCAATTTAGTTGAAATAGACAGTTTTTGCATGAAAACTCATTCCTGGTGGAACTTCATAGCAAAGTACAAAGTTCGTTTTGGATGGATCAATTTAGTTGAAATAGACAGTTTTTGCATGAAAACTCATTCCTGGTGGAACTTCATAGCAAAGTACAAAGTTCGTAACGGATGCACGAAGTTAGTTGAAATAGACAGTTTTTGCATGAAAACTCATTCCTGGTGGAACTTCATAGCAAAGTACAAAGTTCGTATCGGATGGACGAATTTAGTTGAAATAGACAGTTTTTGCATAAAAACTCATTCCTGGTGGAACTTCATAGCAAAGTACAAAGTTCGTTTTGGATGGATCAATTTAGTTGAAATAGACAGTTTTTGCATGAAAACTCATTCCTGGTGGAACTTCATAGCAAAGTACAAAGTTCGTTTTGGATGGACAAAGTTAGTTGAAAAAGACAGTTTTTGCATGAAAACTCATTCCTGGTGGAACTTCATAGCAAAGTACAAAGTTCGTTTTGGATGGACAAAGTTAGTTGAAATAGACAGTTTTTGCATGAAAACTCATTCCTGGTGGAACTTCATAGCAAAGTACAAAGTTCGTTTTGGATGGACAAAGTTAGTTGAAATAGACAGTTTTTGCATGAAAACTCATTCCTGGTGGAACTTCATAGCAAAGTACAAAGTTCGTTTTGGATGGACAAAGTTAGTTGAAATAGACAGTTTTTGCATGAAAACTCATTCCTGGTGGAACTTCATAGCAAAGTACAAAGTTTGTTTTGGATGGACAAAGTTAGTTAAAAAAGACAGTTTTTGCATGAAAACTCATTCCTGGTGGAACTTCATAGCAAAGTACAAAGTTCGTTTTGGATGGACAAAGTTAGTTGAAATAGACAGTTTTTGCATGAAAACTCATTCCTGGTGGAACTTCATAGCAAAGTACAAAGTTCGTTTTGGATGGATCAATTTAGTTGAAATAGACAGTTTTTGCATGAAAACTCATTCCTGGTGGAACTTCATAGCAAAGTACAAAGTTCGTTTTGGATGGACAAAGTTAGTTGAAATAGACAGTTTTTGCATAAAAACTCATTCCTGGTGGAACTTTATAGCAAAGTACAAAGTTCGTTTTGGATGGATCAATTTAGTTGAAATAGACAGTTTTTGCATGAAAACTCATTCCTGGTGGAACTTCATAGCAAAGTACAAAGTTCGTTTTGGATGGATCAATTTAGTTGAAATAGACAGTTTTTGCATGAAAACTCATTCCTGGTGGAACTTCATAGCAAAGTACAAAGTTCGTTTTGGATGGACAAAGTTAGTTGAAATAGACAGTTTTTGCATGAAAACTCATTCCTGGTGGAACTTCATAGCAAAGTACAAAGTTCGTATCGGATGGACGAATTTAGTTGAAATAGACAGTTTTTGCATAAAAACTCATTCCTGGTGGAACTTCATAGCAAAGTACAAAGTTCGTTTTGGATGGATCAATTTAGTTGAAATAGACAGTTTTTGCATGAAAACTCATTCCTGGTGGAACTTCATAGCAAAGTACAAAGTTCGTTTTGGATGGATCAATTTAGTTGAAATAGACAGTTTTTGCATGAAAACTCATTCCTGGTGGAACTTCATAGCAAAGTACAAAGTTCGTATCGTATGGACGAATTTAGTTGAAATAGACAGTTTTTGCATAAAAACTCATTCCTGGTGGAACTTCATAGCAAAGTACAAAGTTCGTTTTGGATGGATCAATTTAGTTGAAATAGACAGTTTTTGCATGAAAACTCATTCCTGGTGGAACTTCATAGCAAAGTACAAAGTTCGTTTTGGATGGACAAAGTTAGTTGAAATAGACAGTTTTTGCATGAAAACTCATTCCTGGTGGAACTTCATAGCAAAGTACAAAGTTCGTTTTGGATGGACGAATTAAGTTGAAATAGACAGTATTTGCATAAAAACTCATTCCTGGTGGAACTTCATAGCAAAGTACAAAGTTCGTTTTGGATGGATCAATTTAGTTGAAATAGACAGTTTTTGCATGAAAACTCATTCCTGGTGGAACTTCATAGCAAAGTACAAAGTTCGTTTTGGATGGATCAATTTAGTTGAAATAGACAGTTTTTGCATGAAAACTCATTCCTGGTGGAACTTCATAGCAAAGTACAAAGTTCGTAACGGATGCACGAAGTTAGTTGAAATAGACAGTTTTTGCATGAAAACTCATTCCTGGTGGAACTTCATAGCAAAGTACAAAGTTCGTATCGGATGGACGAATTTAGTTGAAATAGACAGTTTTTGCATAAAAACTCATTCCTGGTGGAACTTCATAGCAAAGTACAAAGTTCGTTTTGGATGGATCAATTTAGTTGAAATAGACAGTTTTTGCATGAAAACTCATTCCTGGTGGAACTTCATAGCAAAGTACAAAGTTCGTTTTGGATGGACAAAGTTAGTTGAAAAAGACAGTTTTTGCATGAAAACTCATTCCTGGTGGAACTTCATAGCAAAGTACAAAGTTCGTTTTGGATGGACAAAGTTAGTTGAAATAGACAGTTTTTGCATGAAAACTCATTCCTGGTGGAACTTCATAGCAAAGTACAAAGTTCGTTTTGGATGGACAAAGTTAGTTGAAATAGACAGTTTTTGCATGAAAACTCATTCCTGGTGGAACTTCATAGCAAAGTACAAAGTTCGTTTTGGATGGACAAAGTTAGTTGAAATAGACAGTTTTTGCATGAAAACTCATTCCTGGTGGAACTTCATAGCAAAGTACAAAGTTTGTTTTGGATGGACAAAGTTAGTTAAAAAAGACAGTTTTTGCATGAAAACTCATTCCTGGTGGAACTTCATAGCAAAGTACAAAGTTCGTTTTGGATGGACAAAGTTAGTTGAAATAGACAGTTTTTGCATGAAAACTCATTCCTGGTGGAACTTCATAGCAAAGTACAAAGTTCGTTTTGGATGGATCAATTTAGTTGAAATAGACAGTTTTTGCATGAAAACTCATTCCTGGTGGAACTTCATAGCAAAGTACAAAGTTCGTTTTGGATGGACAAAGTTAGTTGAAATAGACAGTTTTTGCATAAAAACTCATTCCTGGTGGAACTTCATAGCAAAGTACAAAGTTCGTTTTGGATGGATCAATTTAGTTGAAATAGACAGTTTTTGCATGAAAACTCATTCCTGGTGGAACTTCATAGCAAAGTACAAAGTTCGTTTTGGATGGATCAATTTAGTTGAAATAGACAGTTTTTGCATGAAAACTCATTCCTGGTGGAACTTCATAGCAAAGTACAAAGTTCGTTTTGGATGGACAAAGTTAGTTGAAATAGACAGTTTTTGCATGAAAACTCATTCCTGGTGGAACTTCATAGCAAAGTACAAAGTTCGTATCGGATGGACGAATTTAGTTGAAATAGACAGTTTTTGCATAAAAACTCATTCCTGGCGGAACTTCATAGCAAAGTACAAAGTTCGTTTTGGATGGATCAATTTAGTTGAAATAGACAGTTTTTGCATGAAAACTCATTCCTGGTGGAACTTCATAGCAAAGTACAAAGTTCGTTTTGGATGGACAAAGTTAGTTGAAATAGACAGTTTTTGCATGAAAACTCATTCCTGGTGGAACTTCATAGCAAAGTACAAAGTTCGTTTTGGATGGACGAATTAAGTTGAAATAGACAGGATTTGCATAAAAACTCATTCCTGGTGGAACTTCATAGCAAAGTACAAAGTTCGTTTTGGATGGATCAATTTAGTTGAAATAGACAGTTTTTGCATGAAAACTCATTCCTGGTGGAACTTCATAGCAAAGTACAAAGTTCGTTTTGGATGGACGAATTAAGTTGAAATAGACAGTTTTTGTATGAAAACTCATTCCTGGTGGAACTTCATAGCAAAGTACAAAGTTCGAATCAGATGGACAAAGTTAGTTGAAATAGACAGTTTTTGCATGAAAACTCATTCCTGGTGGAACTTCATAGCAAAGTACAAAGTTCGTTTTGGATGGACAAAGTTAGTTGAAATAGACAGTTTTTGCATAAAAACTCATTCCTGGTGGAACTTCATAGCAAAGTACAAAGTTCGTTTTGGATGGACAAAGTTAGTTGAAATAGACAGTTTTTGCATGAAAACTCATTCCTGGTGGAACTTCATAGCAAAGTACAAAGTTCGTTTTGGATGGATCAATTAAGTTGAAATAGACAGTTTTTGCATGAAAACTCATTCCTGGTAGAACTTCATAGCAAAGTACAAAGTTCGTTTTGGATGGACAAATTTAGTTGAAATAGACAGTTTTTGCATAAAAACTCATTCCTGGTGGAACTTCATAGCAAAGTACAAAGTTCGAATCAGATGGACAAAGTTAGTTGAAATAGACAGTTTTTGCATGAAAACTCATTCCTGGTGGAACTTCATAGCAAAGTACAAAGTTCGTTTTGGATGGACAAAGTTAGTTGAAATAGACAGTTTTTGCATGAAAACTCATTCCTGGTGGAACTTCATAGCAAAGTACAAAGTTCGTTTTGGATGGACAAAGTTAGTTGAAATAGACAGTTTTTGCATGAAAACTCATTCCTGGTGGAACTTCATAGCAAAGTACAAAGTTCGTTTTGGATGGACGAATTAAGTTGAAATAGACAGTATTTGCATGAAAACTCATTCCTGGTGGAACTTCATAGCAAAGTACAAAGTTCGTTTTGGATGGATCAATTTAGTTGAAATAGACAGTTTTTGCATGAAAACTCATTCCTGGTGGAACTTCATAGCAAAGTACAAAGTTCGTTTTGGATGGACAAAGTTAGTTGAAATAGACAGTTTTTGCATGAAAACTCATTCCTGGTGGAACTTCATAGCAAAGTACAAAGTTCGTTTTGGATGGACGAATTAAGTTGAAATAGACAGTATTTGCATAAAAACTCATTCCTGGTGGAACTTCATAGCAAAGTACAAAGTTCGTTTTGGATGGATCAATTTAGTTGAAATAGACAGTTTTTGCATGAAAACTCATTCCTGGTGGAACTTCATAGCAAAGTACAAAGTTCGTTTTGGATGGATCAATTTAGTTGAAATAGACAGTTTTTGCATGAAAACTCATTCCTGGTGGAACTTCATAGCAAAGTACAAAGTTCGTAACGGATGCACGAAGTTAGTTGAAATAGACAGTTTTTGCATGAAAACTCATTCCTGGTGGAACTTCATAGCAAAGTACAAAGTTCGTATCGGATGGACGAATTTAGTTGAAATAGACAGTTTTTGCATAAAAACTCATTCCTGGTGGAACTTCATAGCAAAGTACAAAGTTCGTTTTGGATGGATCAATTTAGTTGAAATAGACAGTTTTTGCATGAAAACTCATTCCTGGTGGAACTTCATAGCAAAGTACAAAGTTCGTTTTGGATGGACAAAGTTAGTTGAAAAAGACAGTTTTTGCATGAAAACTCATTCCTGGTGGAACTTCATAGCAAAGTACAAAGTTCGTTTTAGATGGACAAGGTTAGTTGAAATACACAGTTTTTGCATGTAAACTCGTTCCTGGTAGAATTCCATAGCAAAGTACAAAGTTCGTTTTGGATGGACAAAGTTAGTTGAAATAGACAGTTTTTGCATGAAAACTCATTCCTGGTGGAACTTCATAGCAAAGTACAAAGTTCGTTTTGGATGGATCAATTTAGTTGAAATAGACAGTTTTTGCATGAAAACTCATTCCTGGTGGAACTTCATAGCAAAGTACAAAGTTCGTTTTGGATGGACAAAGTTAGTTGAAATAGACAGTTTTTGCATGAAAACTCATTCCTGGTGGAACTTCATAGCAAAGTACAAAGTTCGTTTTCGATGGACAAAGTTAGTTGAAATAGACAGTTTTTGCATAAAAACTCATTCCTGGTGGAACTTCATAGCAAAGTACAAAGTTCGTTTTGGATGGACAAAGTTAGTTGAAATAGACAGTTTTTGCATGAAAACTCATTCCTGGTGGAACTTCATAGCAAAGTACAAAGTTCGTTTTGGATGGACAAAGTTAGTTGAAATAGACAGTTTTTGCATGAAAACTCATTCCTGGTGGAACTTCATAGCAAAGTACAAAGTTCGTTTTGGATGGACAAAGTTAGTTGAAATAGACAGTTTTTGCATGAAAACTCATTCCTGGTGGAACTTCATAGCAAAGTACAAAGTTCTTTTTGGATGGACAAAGTTAGTTGAAATAGACAGTTTTTGCATAAAAACTCATTCCTGGTGGAACTTCATAGCAAAGTACAAAGTTCGTTTTGGATGGATCAATTTAGTTGAAATAGACAGTTTTTGCATGAAAACTCATTCCTGGTGGAACTTCATAGCAAAGTACAAAGTTCGTAACGGATGCACGAAGTTAGTTGAAATAGACAGTTTTTGCATGAAAACTCATTCCTGGTGGAACTTCATAGCAAAGTACAAAGTTCGTATCGGATGGACGAATTTAGTTGAAATAGACAGTTTTTGCATAAAAACTCATTCCTGGTGGAACTTCATAGCAAAGTACAAAGTTCGTTTTGGATGGATCAATTTAGTTGAAATAGACAGTTTTTGCATGAAAACTCATTCCTGGTGGAACTTCATAGCAAAGTACAAAGTTCGTTTTGGATGGACAAAGTTAGTTGAAAAAGACAGTTTTTGCATGAAAACTCATTCCTGGTGGAACTTCATAGCAAAGTACAAAGTTCGTTTTGGATGGACAAAGTTAGTTGAAATAGACAGATTTTGCATGAAAACTCATTCCTGGTGGAACTTCATAGCAAAGTACAAAGTTCGTTTTGGATGGACAAAGTTAGTTGAAATAGACAGTTTTTGCATGAAAACTCATTCCTGGTGGAACTTCATAGCAAAGTACAAAGTTCGTTTTGGATGGACAAAGTTAGTTGAAATAGACAGTTTTTGCATGAAAACTCATTCCTGGTGGAACTTCATAGCAAAGTACAAAGTTTGTTTTGGATGGACAAAGTTAGTTGAAATAGACAGTTTTTGCATGAAAACTCATTCCTGGTGGAACTTCATAGCAAAGTACAAAGTTCGTTTTGGATGGACAAAGTTAGTTGAAATAGACAGTTTTTGCATGAAAACTCATTCCTGGTGGAACTTCATAGCAAAGTACAAAGTTCGTTTTGGATGGATCAATTTAGTTGAAATAGACAGTTTTTGCATGAAAACTCATTCCTGGTGGAACTTCATAGCAAAGTACAAAGTTCGTTTTGGATGGACAAAGTTAGTTGAAATAGACAGTTTTTGCATGAAAACTCATTCCTGGTGGAACTTCATAGCAAAGTACAAAGTTCGTTTTGGATGGATCAATTTAGTTTAAATAGACAGTTTTTGCATGAAAACTCATTCCTGGTGGAACTTCATAGCAAAGTACAAAGTTCGTTTTGGATGGACGAATTAAGTTGAAATAGACAGTTTTTGCATAAAAACTCATTCCTGGTGGAACTTCATAGCAAAGTACAAAGTTTGTTTTGGATGGACAAAGTTAGTTAAAAAAGACAGTTTTTGCATGAAAACTCATTCCTGGTGGAACTTCATAGCAAAGTACAAAGTTGGTTTTGGATGGACAAAGTTAGTTGAAATAGACAGTTTTTGCATGAAAACTCATTCCTGGTGGAACTTCATAGCAAAGTACAAAGTTCGTTTTGGATGGACAAAGTTAGTTAAAAAAGACTGTTTTTGCATGAAAACTCATTCCTGGTGGAACTTCATAGCAAAGTACAAAGTTCGTTTTGGATGGACAAAGTTAGTTGAAATAGACAGTTTTTGCATGAAAACTCATTCCTGGTGGAACTTCATAGCAAAGTACAAAGTTCGTTTTGGATGGACAAAGTTAGTTGAAATAGACAGTTTTTGCATGAAAACTCATTCCTGGTGGAACTTCATAGCAAAGTACAAAGTTCGTTTTGGATGGACAAAGTTAGATGAAATAGACAGTTTTTGCATGAAAACTCATTCCTGGTGGAACTTCATAGCAAAGTACAAAGTTCGTTTTGGATGGACAAAGTTAGTTGAAATAGACAGTTTTTGCATGAAAACTCATTCCTGGTGGAACTTCATAGCAAAGTACAAAGTTCGTTTTGGATGGACAAAGTTAGTTGAAATAGACAGTTTTTGCATAAAAACTCATTCCTGGTGGAACTTCATAGCAAAGTACAAAGTTCGTTTTGGATGGACAAAGTTAGTTGAAATAGACAGT
This sequence comes from Anopheles moucheti, assembly GCF_943734755.1. Taxonomy (NCBI): domain Eukaryota; kingdom Metazoa; phylum Arthropoda; class Insecta; order Diptera; family Culicidae; genus Anopheles; species Anopheles moucheti. Next base: position 458,728 of record NW_026453654.1, read on the forward strand.
TTTTGCATGAAAACTCATTCCTGGTGGAACTTCATAGCAAAGTACAAAGTTCGTTTTGGATGGATCAATTTAGTTGAAATAGACAGTTTTTGCATGAAAACTCATTCCTGGTGGAACTTCATAGCAAAGTACAAAGTTCGTTTTGGATGGACAAAGTTAGTTGAAATAGACAGTTTTTGCATGAAAACTCATTCCTGGTGGAACTTCATAGCAAAGTACAAAGTTCGTTTTCGATGGACAAAGTTAGTTGAAATAGACAGTTTTTGCATAAAAACTCATTCCTGGTGGAACTTCATAGCAAAGTACAAAGTTCGTTTTGGATGGACAAAGTTAGTTGAAATAGACAGTTTTTGCATGAAAACTCATTCCTGGTGGAACTTCATAGCAAAGTACAAAGTTCGTTTTGGATGGACAAAGTTAGTTGAAATAGACAGTTTTTGCATAAAAACTCATTCCTGGTGGAACTTCATAGCAAAGTACAAAGTTCGTTTCGGATGGATCAATTTAGTTGAAATAGACAGTTCTTGCATGAAAACTCATTCCTGGTGGAACTTCATAGCAAAGTACAAAGTTCGTTTTGGATGGATCAATTTAGTTGAAATAGACAGTTTTTGCATGAAAACTCATTCCTGGTGGAACTTCATAGCAAAGTACAAAGTTCGTTTTGGATGGACAAAGTTAGTTGAAATAGACAGTTTTTGCATAAAAACTCATTCCTGGTGGAACTTCATAGCAAAGTACAAAGTTCGTTTTGGATGGATCAATTTAGTTGAAATAGACAGTTTTTGCATGAAAACTCATTCCTGGTGGAACTTCATAGCAAAGTACAAAGTTCGTTTTGGATGGACAAAGTTAGTTGAAATAGACAGTTTTTGCATGAAAACTCATTCCTGGTGGAACTTCATAGCAAAGTACAAAGTTCGTTTTGGATGGATCAATTTAGTTGAAATAGACAGTTCTTGCATGAAAACTCATTCCTGGTGGAACTTCATAGCAAAGTACAAAGTTCGTTTTGGATGGATCAATTAAGTTAAAATAGACAGTTTGTGCATGAAAACTCATTCCTGGTGGAGCTTCATAGCAAAGTACAAAGTTCGTTTTGGATGGACAAAGTTAGTTGAAATAGACAGTTTTTGCATGAAAACTCATTCCTGGTGGAACTTCATAGCAAAGTACAAAGTTCGTTTCGGATGGATCAATTTAGTTGAAATAGACAGTTCTTGCATGAAAACTCATTCCTGGTGGAACTTCATAGCAAAGTACAAAGTTCGTTTTGGATGGACAAAGTTAGTTGAAATAGACAGTTTTTGCATGAAAACTCATTCCTGGTGGAACTTCATAGCAAAGTACAAAGTTCGTTTCGGATGGATCAATTTAGTTGAAATAGACAGTTTTTGCATGAAAACTCATTCCTGGTGGAACTTCATAGCAAAGTACAAAGTTCGTTTTGGATGGACAAAGTTAGTTGAAATAGACAGTTTTTGCATGAAAACTTATTCCTGGTGGAACTTCATAGCAAAGTACAAAGTTCGTTTTGGATGGATCAATTTAGTTGAAATAGACAGTTTTTGCATAAAAACTCATTCCTGGTGGAACTTCATAGCAAAGTACAAAGTTCGTTTTGGATGGATCAATTTAGTTGAAATAGACAGTTTTTGCATGAAAACTCATTCCTGGTGGAACTTCATAGCAAAGTACAAAGTTCGTAACGGATGCACGAAGTTAGTTGAAATAGACAGTTTTTGCATGAAAACTCATTCCTGGTGGAACTTCATAGCAAAGTACAAAGTTCGTATCGGATGGACGAATTTAGTTGAAATAGACAGTTTTTGCATAAAAACTCATTCCTGGTGGAACTTCATAGCAAAGTACAAAGTTCGTTTTGGATGGACAAAGTTAGTTGAAATAGACAGTTTTTGCATGAAAACTCATTCCTGGTGGAACTTCATAGCAAAGTACAAAGTTCGTTTTGGATGGACAAAGTTAGTTGAAATAGACAGTTTTTGCATGAAAACTCATTCCTGGTGGAACTTCATAGCAAAGTACAAAGTTTGTTTTGGATGGACAAAGTTAGTTAAAAAAGACAGTTTTTGCATGAAAACTCATTCCTGGTGGAACTTCATAGCAAAGTACAAAGTTCGTTTTGGATGGACAAAGTTAGTTGAAATAGACAGTTTTTGCATGAAAACTCATTCCTGGTGGAACTTCATAGCAAAGTACAAAGTTCGTTTTGGATGGATCAATTTAGTTTAAATAGACAGTTTTTGCATGAAAACTCATTCCTGGTGGAACTTCATAGCAAAGTACAAAGTTCGTTTTGGATGGACGAATTAAGTTGAAATAGACAGTTTTTGCATAAAAACTCATTCCTGGTGGAACTTCATAGCAAAGTACAAAGTTTGTTTTGGATGGACAAAGTTAGTTAAAAAAGACAGTTTTTGCATGAAAACTCATTCCTGGTGGAACTTCATAGCAAAGTACAAAGTTCGTTTTGGATGGACAAAGTTAGTTGAAATAGACAGTTTTTGCATAAAAACTCATTCCTGGTGGAACTTCATAGCAAAATACAAAGTTCGTTTTGGTTGGACGAATTAAGTTGAAATAGACAGTTTTTGCATGAAAACTCATTCCTGGTGGAACTTCATAGCAAAGTACAAAGTTCGTTTTGGATGGACAAAGTTAGTTGAAATAGACAGTTTTTGCATGAAAACTCATTCCTGGTGGAACTTCATAGCAAAGTACAAAGTTCGTTTTGGATGGACAAAGTTAGTTAAAAAAGACAGTTTTTGCATGAAAACTCATTCCTGGTGGAACTTCATAGCAAAGTACAAAGTTCGTTTTGGATGGACAAAGTTAGTTGAAATAGACAGTTTTTGCATGAAAACTCATTCCTGGTGGAACTTCATAGCAAAGTACAAAGTTCGTTTTGGATGGACAAAGTTAGTTGAAATAGACAGTTTTTGCATGAAAACTCATTCCTGGTGGAACTTCATACCCAGTCATGCAAAGGCGGAGTCTCTTGGTCGAGTTTCTTTTGTTCTCATAGTCAAATTTTGAGTCAAGTTTCTTTCGAGTAGACAACCGACAGGAAGACGAACTTCAACCTTCACGCACACACTCTCACCGCATGGTATATAAAGCGGCGCGTAACCACGCCCGCTTCAGTCGCCCGGCGGCTTTTGCAGCGTGTGGACCTACGCCGGATCGTAGCAAAAATATGATTCTATGCAAAAAAAAAGGGGGGTGGGGGAACTAGCACCACTCTCTGGCTCTCTCGTGAGAGCCGTTATCAGAGAATGATACTCTTTTTCCCCATATATTTGCGTGGCGATAGTGCTGTAATGAAAGAGAATATTGGATTAAGTCGGTCGAGCAGCAGCAATAGGTACATCCTTCAGGGTCGCGCGAGTAGCTTGGCTCACGTGCGTTGCTAACGGTTTATAAACAAAGCCTAACGGGAAGGATTTTTGTCATTGAAAATTTTGAAAAACATTCAAATGGCTTGGCGATTGGCTGTTTTTAAATAAAACATAAAATTTAAGGCATTTTGAAATAATTTTTGCATTGAAAAATAATGAAAAAAAATTTTTGGTATAAGTTTTAGAACTTTTCAAACACCATAGAAAGATGTTTTATTTTATTCTTTACATTTTTGTAGAACATCATTTTTATCTATCTCTGCTACTTTTCTAGTTATTCTTAAAAATATGTAAAAATTGTGGGAAAATCACCACTAATATGTATAGAAAAACTACATTTCTTATTCTTAACCACTTTGTAGAACAATTTATGTATCTAACACTTAAACTTTTCCTGCTATTGTTAAATACTCCCGTGTGTTACCGATCGCCACAAAGCAATGTCTTCGAATGTATCAAATTATACCTAGTTTTGATCATTGAATTTGTGCGCTTGTCCTTCAAATATCCTAGGAAAAAGTGTTCCAATTGTTTAGTTAAAGTGTTGCCAATACTTTACAACCGATGGTTTATAAATAAATAATAATTTAACTGCGATTAAATGCAGAAATCCACACACGCCAGTCAGTTGGACGCTTTAAATGAGAGGTTGAATATGTGGGCTTCGAGCCGCATATGCTGAGCTGCAAGGCGCGTAAGCTGCAAGGACAAAATTTTACTCTAGGTCGGCAGACGCGAGCACAGTACACAGGTACCTGTCGACACACGCGTTATCGGTCTGTCGCTTTGAATGTGTTCGCCTATGCGTACATAGGCGCGTAAGCTGCAAGGACAAAATTAAACTCTAAGTCGGCAGACGCGAGCACAGTACACAGGTACCTGTCGACACACGCGTTATCGGTCGGTCGCTTTGAATGTGTTCGCCTATGCGTCCATAGGCGCGTAAGCTGCACGGACAAAATTTAACTCTAAGTCGGCAGACGCGAGCACAGTACACAGGTACCTGTCGACACACGCGTTGTCGGTCGGTTGCTTTGAATGTGTTGGTGCGTTGCGATATCCGTATACGCGCGATGGAGGGCGTGGATCGCGTACCGTGATTTTGCGTGTGTATCACGTGTGTGTTCGATTTTTTATCTCGCGTCGCATGTAGGCCAGAACGAGAGATCCGAATAAAAAATGGATGGGAGGAGTCCAATTGCTCGTTGGGTAGCAAAGTACAAAGTTCGTTTTGGATGGACAAAGTTAGATGAAATAGACAGTTTTTGCATGAAAACTCATTCCTGGTGGAACTTCATAGCAAAGTACAAAGTTCGTTTTGGATGGACAAAGTTAGTTGAAATAGACAGTTTTTGCATGAAAACTCATTCCTGGTGGAACTTCATAGCAAAGTACAAAGTTCGTTTTGGATGGACAAAGTTAGTTGAAATAGACAGTTTTTGCATGAAAACTCATTCCTGGTGGAACTTCATAGCAAAGTACAAAGTTCGTTTTGGATGGACAAAGTTAGTTGAAATAGACAGTTTTTGCATGAAAACTCATTCCTGGTGGAACTTCATAGCAAAGTACAAAGTTCGTTTTGGATGGACAAAGTTAGTTGAAATAGACAGTTTTTGCATAAAAACTCATTCCTGGTGGAACTTCATAGCAAAGTACAAAGTTCGTTTAGGATGGATCAATTTAGTTGAAATAGACAGTTTTTGCATGAAAACTCATTCCTGGTGGAACTTCATAGCAAAGTACAAAGTTCGTTTTGGATGGACAAAGTTAGTTGAAATAGACAGTTTTTGCATGAAAACTCATTCCTGGTGGAACTTCATAGCAAAGTACAAAGTTCGTTTTCGATGGACAAAGTTAGTTGAAATAGACAGTTTTTGCATAAAAACTCATTCCTGGTGGAACTTCATAGCAAAGTACAAAGTTCGTTTCGGATGGATCAATTTAGTTGAAATAGACAGTTCTTGCATGAAAACTCATTCCTGGTGGAACTTCATAGCAAAGTACAAAGTTCGTTTTGGATGGATCAATTTAGTTGAAATAGACAGTTTTTGCATGAAAACTCATTCCTGGTGGAACTTCATAGCAAAGTACAAAGTTCGTTTTGGATGGATCAATTTAGTTGAAATAGACAGTTTTTGCATGAAAACTCATTCCTGGTAGAACTTCATAGCAAAGTACAAAGTTCGTTTTGGATGGACAAAGTTAGTTGAAATAGACAGTTTTTGCATGAAAACTCATTCCTGGTGGAACTTCATAGCAAAGTACAAAGTTCGTTTTGGATGGATCAATTTAGTTGAAATAGACAGTTTTTGCATGAAAACTCATTCCTGGTGGAACTTCATAGCAAAGTACAAAGTTCGTTTTGGATGGACAAAGTTAGTTGAAATAGACAGTTTTTGCATAAAAACTCATTCCTGGTGGAACTTCATAGCAAAGTACAAAGTTCGTTTTGGATGGATCAATTTAGTTGAAATAGACAGTTTTTGCATGAAAACTCATTCCTGGTGGAACTTCATAGCAAAGTACAAAGTTCGTTTTGGATGGACAAAGTTAGTTGAAATAGACAGTTTTTGCATAAAAACTCATTCCTGGTGGAACTTCATAGCAAAGTACAAAGTTCGTTTTGGATGGATCAATTTAGTTGAAATAGACAGTTTTTGCATGAAAACTCATTCCTGGTGGAACTTCATAGCAAAGTACAAAGTTCGTTTTGGATGGACAAAGTTAGTTGAAATAGACAGTTTTTGCATGAAAACTCATTCCTGGTGGAACTTCATAGCAAAGTACAAAGTTCGTTTTGGATGGATCAATTTAGTTGAAATAGACAGTTCTTGCATGAAAACTCATTCCTGGTGGAACTTCATAGCAAAGTACAAAGTTCGTTTTGGATGGATCAATTAAGTTAAAATAGACAGTTCTTGCATGAAAACTCATTCCTGGTGGAACTTCATAGCAAAGTACAAAGTTCGTTTTGGATGGACAAAGTTAGTTGAAATAGACAGTTTTTGCATAAAAACTCATTCCTGGTGGAACTTCATAGCAAAGTACAAAGTTCGTTTTGGATGGATCAATTTAGTTGAAATAGACAGTTTTTGCATGAAAACTCATTCCTGGTGGAACTTCATAGCAAAGTACAAAGTTCGTTTTGGATGGACAAAGTTAGTTGAAATAGACAGTTTTTGCATGAAAACTAATTCCTGGTGGAACTTCATAGCAAAGTACAAAGTTCGTTTTGGATGGATCAATTTAGTTGAAATAGACAGTTTTTGCATGAAAACTCATTCCTGGTGGAACTTCATAGCAAAGTACAAAGTTCGTTTTGGATGGACAAAGTTAGTTGAAATAGACAGTTTTTGCATGAAAACTCATTCCTGGTGGAACTTCATAGCAAAGTACAAAGTTCGTTTTGGATGGATCAATTTAGTTGAAATAGACAGTTCTTGCATGAAAACTCATTCCTGGTGGAACTTCATAGCAAAGTACAAAGTTCGTTTTGGATGGATCAATTAAGTTAAAATAGACAGTTTGTGCATGAAAACTCATTCCTGGTGGAGCTTCATAGCAAAGTACAAAGTTCGTTTTGGATGGACAAAGTTAGTTGAAATAGACAGTTTTTGCATGAAAACTCATTCCTGGTGGAACTTCATAGCAAAGTACAAAGTTCGTTTCGGATGGATCAATTTAGTTGAAATAGACAGTTCTTGCATGAAAACTCATTCCTGGTGGAACTTCATAGCAAAGTACAAAGTTCGTTTTGGATGGATCAATTTAGTTAAAATAGACAGTTTTTGCATGAAAACTCATTCCTGGTACTCATAGCAAAGTACAAAGTTCGTTTTGGATGGACAAAGTTAGTTGAAATAGACAGTTTTTGCATGAAAACTCATTCCTGGTGGAACTTCATAGCAAAGTACAAAGTTCGTTTTGGATGGACAAAGTTAGTTGAAATAGACAGTTTTTGCATGAAAACTCATTCCTGGTGGAACTTCATAGCAAAGTACAAAGTTCGTTTTGGATGGACAAAGTTAGTTGAAATAGACAGTTTTTGCATAAAAACTCATTCCTGGTGGAACTTCATAGCAAAGTACAAAGTTCGTTTTGGATGGACAAAGTTAGTTGAAATAGACAGTTTTTGCATGAAAACTCATTCCTGGTGGAACTTCATAGCAAAGTACAAAGTTCGTTTTGGATGGACAAAGTTAGTTGAAATAGACAGTTTTTGCATGAAAACTCATTCCTGGTGGAACTTCATAGCAAAGTACAAAGTTCGTTTTGGATGGACAAAGTTAGTTGAAATAGACAGTTTTTGCATAAAAACTCATTCCTGGTGGAACTTCATAGCAAAGTACAAAGTTCGTTTTGGATGGATCAATTTAGTTGAAATAGACAGTTTTTGCATGAAAACTAATTCCTGGTGGAACTTCATAGCAAAGTACAAAGTTCGTTTTGGATGGATGAATTTAGTTGAAATAGACAGTTTTTGCATGAAAACTCATTCCTGGTGGAACTTCATAGCAAAGTACAAAGTTCGTTTTGGATGGATCAATTTAGTTGAAATAGACAGTTTTTGCATGAAAACTCATTCCTGGTGGAACTTCATAGCAAAGTACAAAGTTTGTTTTGGATGGACAAAGTTAGTTGAAATAGACAGTTTTTGCATGAAAACTCATTCCTGGTGGAACTTCATAGCAAAGTACAAAGTTCGTTTTGGATGGATCAATTTAGTTTAAATAGACAGTTCTTGCATGAAAACTCATTCCTGGTGGAACTTCATAGCAAAGTACAAAATTCGTTTCGGATGGATCAATTTAGTTGAAATAGACAGTTTTTGCATGAAAACTCATTCCTGGTGGAACTTCATAGCAAAGTACAAAGTTCGTTTTGGATGGACAAAGTTAGTTGAAATAGACAGTTTTTGCATAAAAACTCATTCCCGGTGGAACTTCATAGCAAAGTACAAAGTTCGTTTTGGATGGACAAAGTTAGTTGAAATAGACAGTTTTTGCATGAAAACTCATTCCTGGTGGAACTTCATAGCAAAGTACAAAGTTCGTTTTGGATGGACAAAGTTAGTTGAAATAGACAGTTTTTGCATGAAAACTCATTCCTGGTGGAACTTCATAGCAAAGTACAAAATTCGTTTCGGATGGATCAATTTAGTTGAAATAGACAGTTTTTGCATGAAAACTCATTCCAGGTGGAACTTCATAGCAAAGTACAAAGTTCGTTTTGGATGGATGAATTTAGTTGAAATAGACAGTTTTTGCATGAAAACTCATTCCTGGTGGAACTTCATAGCAAAGTACAAAGTTCGTTTTGGATGGATGAATTTAGTTGAAATAGACAGTTTTTGCATGAAAACTCATTCCTGGTGGAACTTCATAGCAAAGTACAAAGTTCGTTTTGGATGGATCAATTTAGTTGAAATAGACAGTTTTTGCATGAAAACTCATTCCTGGTGGAACTTCATAGCAAAGTACAAAGTTCGTTTTGGATGGATCAATTTAGTTGAAATAGACAGTTTTTGCATGAAAACTCATTCCTGGTAGAACTTCATAGCAAAGTACAAAGTTCGTATCGGATTTACGAATTTAGTTGAAATAGACAGTTTTTGCATGAAAACTCATTCCTGGTGGAACTTCATAGCAAAGTACAAAATTCGTTTCGGATGGATCAATTTAGTTGAAATAGACAGTTTTTGCATGAAAACTCATTCCTGGTGGAACTTCATAGCAAAGTACAAAGTTCGTTTTGGATGGACAAAGTTAGTTGAAATAGACAGTTTTTGCATGAAAACTCATTCCTGGTGGAACTTCATAGCAAAGTACAAAGTTCGTTTTGGATGGACAAAGTTAGTTGAAATAGACAGTTTTTGCATGAAAACTCATTCCTGGTAGAACTTCATAGCAAAGTACAAAGTTCGTATCGGATGGACGAATTTAGTTGAAATAGACAGTTTTTGCATGAAAACTCATTCCTGGTGGAACTTCATAGCAAAGTACAAAATTCGTTTCGGATGGATCAATTTAGTTGAAATAGACAGTTTTTGCATGAAAACTCATTCCTGGTGGAACTTCATAGCAAAGTACAAAGTTCGTTTTGGATGGACAAAGTTAGTTGAAATAGACAGTTTTTGCATGAAAACTCATTCCTGGTGGAACTTCATAGCAAAGTACAAAGTTCGTTTTGGATGGACAAAGTTAGTTGAAATAGACAGTTTTTGCATGAAAACTCATTCCTGGTGGAACTTCATAGCAAAGTACAAAGTTCGTTTTGGATGGACAAAGTTAGTTGAAATAGACAGTTTTTGCATGAAAACTCATTCCTGGTGGAACTTCATAGCAAAGAACAAAGTTCGTTTTGGATGGACAAAGTTAGTTGAAATAGACAGTTTTTGCATAAAAACTCATTCCTGGTGGAACTTCATAGCAAAGTACAAAGTTCGTTTTGGATGGACAAAGTTAGTTGAAATAGACAGTTTTTGCATGAAAACTCATTCCTGGTGGAACTTCATAGCAAAGTACAAAGTTCGTTTTGGATGGATCAATTTAGTTGAAATAGACAGTTTTTGCATGAAAACTCATTCCTGGTGGAACTTCATAGCAAAGTACAAAGTTCGTTTTGGATGGATCAATTTAGTTGAAATAGACAGTTTTTGCATGAAAACTCATTCCTGGTGGAACTTCATAGCAAAGTACAAAGTTCGTTTTGGATGGACAAAGTTAGTTGAAATAGACAGTTTTTGCATGAAAACTCATTCCTGGTGGAACTTCATAGCAAAGTACAAAGTTCGTTTTGGATGGATCAATTTAGTTGAAATAGACAGTTTTTGCATGAAAACTCATTCCTGGTGGAACTTCATAGCAAAGTACAAAATTCGTTTCGGATGGATCAATTTAGTTGAAATAGACAGTTTTTGCATAAAAACTCATTCCTGGTGGAACTTCATAGCAAAGTACAAAGTTTGTTTTGGATGGACAAAGTTAGTTGAAATAGACAGTTTTTGCATGAAAACTCATTCCTGGTGGAACTTCATAGCAAAGTACAAAGTTCGTTTTGGATGGATCAATTTAGTTGAAATAGACAGTTCTTGCATGAAAACTCATTCCTGGTGGAACTTCATAGCAAAGTACAAAGTTCGTTTTGGATGGATCAATTTAGTTGAAATAGACAGTTTTTGCATGAAAACTCATTCCTGGTGGAACTTCATAGCAAAGTACAAAGTTCGTTTTGGATGGACAAAGTTAGTTGAAATAGACAGTTTTTGCATGAAAACTCATTCCTGGTAGAACTTCATAGCAAAGTACAAAGTTCGTATCGGATGGACGAATTTAGTTGAAATAGACAGTTTTTGCATGAAAACTCATTCCTGGTGGAACTTCATAGCAAAGTACAAAATTCGTTTCGGATGGATCAATTTAGTTGAAATAGACAGTTTTTGCATGAAAACTCATTCCTGATGGAACTTCATAGCAAAGTACAAAGTTCGTTTTGGATGGACAAAGTTAGTTGAAATAGACAGTTTTTGCATGAAAACTCATTCCTGGTGGAACTTCATAGCAAAGTACAAAGTTCGTTTTGGATGGACAAAGTTAGTTGAAATAGACAGTTTTTGCATGAAAACTCATTCCTGGTGGAACTTCATAGCAAAGTACAAAGTTCGTTTTGGATGGACAAAGTTAGTTGAAATAGACAGTTTTTGCATAAAAACTCATTCCTGGTGGAACTTCATAGCAAAGTACAAAGTTCGTTTTGGATGGACAAAGTTAGTTGAAATAGACAGTTTTTGCATGAAAACTCATTCCTGGTGGAACTTCATAGCAAAGTACAAAGTTCGTTTTGGATGGACAAAGTTAGTTGAAATAGACAGTTTTTGCATAAAAACTCATTCCTGGTGGAACTTCATAGCAAAGTACAAAGTTCGTTTTGGATGGACAAAGTTAGTTGAAATAGACAGTTTTTGCATGAAAACTCATTCCTGGTGGAACTTCATAGCAAAGTACAAAGTTCGTTTTGGATGGACAAAGTTAGTTGAAATAGACAGTTTTTGCATAAAAACTCATTCCTGGTGGAACTTCATAGCAAAGTACAAAGTTCGTTTTGGATGGACAAAGTTAGTTGAAATAGACAGTTTTTGCATGAAAACTCATTCCTGGTGGAACTTCATAGCAAAGTACAAAGTTCGTTTTGGATGGATCAATTTAGTTGAAATAGACAGTTCTTGCATGAAAACTCATTCCTGGTGGAACTTCATAGCAAAGTACAAAGTTCGTTTTGGATGGATCAATTTAGTTGAAATAGACAGTTTTTGCATGAAAACTCATTCCTGGTGGAACTTCATAGCAAAGTACAAAGTTCGTTTTCGATGGACAAAGTTAGTTGAAATAGACAGTTTTTGCATGAAAACTCATTCCTGGTAGAACTTCATAGCAAAGTACAAAGTTCGTATCGGATGGACGAATTTAGTTGAAATAGACAGTTTTTGCATGAAAACTCATTCCTGGTGGAACTTCATAGCAAAGTACAAAATTCGTTTCGGATGGATCAATTTAGTTGAAATAGACAGTTTTTGCATGAAAACTCATTCCTGGTGGAACTTCATAGCAAAGTACAAAGTTCGTTTTGGATGGACAAAGTTAGTTGAAATAGACAGTTTTTGCATGAAAACTCATTCCTGGTGGAACTTCAAAGCAAAGTACAAAGTTCGTTTTGGATGGACAAAGTTAGTTGAAATAGACAGTTTTTGCATAAAAACTCATTCCTGGTGGAACTTCATAGCAAAGTACAAAGTTCGTTTTGGATGGATCAATTTAGTTTAAATAGACAGTTCTTGCATGAAAACTCATTCCTGGTAGAACTTCATAGCAAAGTACAAAGTTCGTATCGGATGGACGAATTTAGTTGAAATAGACAGTTTTTGCATGAAAACTCATTCCTGGTGGAACTTCATAGCAAAGTACAAAATTCGTTTCGGATGGATCAATTTAGTTGAAATAGACAGTTCTTGCATGAAAACTCATTCCTGGTGGAACTTCATAGCAAAGTACAAAGTTCGTTTTGGATGGATCAATTTAGTTGAAATAGACAGTTCTTGCATGAAAACTCATTCCTGGTGGAACTTCATAGCAAAGTACAAAGTTCGTTTTGGATGGATCAATTTAGTTGAAATAGACAGTTCGTTTTGGATGGACAAAGTTAGTTGAAATAGACAGTTTTTGCATGAAAACTCATTCCTGGTGGAACTTCATAGCAAAGTACAAAGTTCGTTTTGGATGGATCAATTTAGTTGAAATAGACAGTTTTTGCATGAAAACTCATTCCTGGTGGAACTTCATAGCAAAGTACAAAGTTCGTTTTGGATGGATCAATTTAGTTGAAATAGACAGTTTTTGCATGAAAACTCATTCCTGGTGGAACTTCATAGCAAAGTACAAAATTCGTTTCGGATGGATCAATTTAGTTGAAATAGACAGTTTTTGCATGAAAACTCATTCCTGGTGGAACTTCATAGCAAAGTACAAAGTTCGTTTTGGATGGACAAAGTTAGTTGAAATAGACAGTTTTTGCATGAAAACTCATTCCTGGTGGAACTTCAAAGCAAAGTACAAAGTTCGTTTTGGATGGACAAAGTTAGTTGAAATAGACAGTTTTTGCATGAAAACTCATTCCTGGTGGAACTTCATAGCAAAGTACAAAGTTCGTTTTGGATGGATCAATTTAGTTGAAATAGACAGTTCTTGCATGAAAACTCATTCCTGGTGGAACTTCATAGCAAAGTACAAAGTTCGTTTTGGATGGATCAATTTAGTTGAAATAGACAGTTTTTGCATGAAAACTCATTCCTGGTGGAACTTCATAGCAAAGTACAAAGTTCGTTTTCGATGGACAAAGTTAGTTGAAATAGACAGTTTTTGCATGAAAACTCATTCCTGGTAGAACTTCATAGCAAAGTACAAAGTTCGTATCGGATGGACGAATTTAGTTGAAATAGACAGTTTTTGCATGAAAACTCATTCCTGGTGGAACTTCATAGCAAAGTACAAAATTCGTTTCGGATGGATCAATTTAGTTGAAATAGACAGTTTTTGCATGAAAACTCATTCCTGGTGGAACTTCATAGCAAAGTACAAAGTTCGTTTTGGATGGACAAAGTTAGTTGAAATAGACAGTTTTTGCATGAAAACTCATTCCTGGTGGAACTTCAAAGCAAAGTACAAAGTTCGTTTTGGATGGACAAAGTTAGTTGAAATAGACAGTTTTTGCATAAAAACTCATTCCTGGTGGAACTTCATAGCAAAGTACAAAGTTCGTTTTGGATGGATCAATTTAGTTTAAATAGACAGTTCTTGCATGAAAACTCATTCCTGGTAGAACTTCATAGCAAAGTACAAAGTTCGTATCGGATGGACGAATTTAGTTGAAATAGACAGTTTTTGCATGAAAACTCATTCCTGGTGGAACTTCATAGCAAAGTACAAAATTCGTTTCGGATGGATCAATTTAGTTGAAATAGACAGTTCTTGCATGAAAACTCATTCCTGGTGGAACTTCATAGCAAAGTACAAAGTTCGTTTTGGATGGATCAATTTAGTTGAAATAGACAGTTCTTGCATGAAAACTCATTCCTGGTGGAACTTCATAGCAAAGTACAAAGTTCGTTTTGGATGGATCAATTTAGTTGAAATAGACAGTTCGTTTTGGATGGACAAAGTTAGTTGAAATAGACAGTTTTTGCATGAAAACTCATTCCTGGTGGAACTTCATAGCAAAGTACAAAGTTCGTTTTGGATGGATCAATTTAGTTGAAATAGACAGTTTTTGCATGAAAACTCATTCCTGGTGGAACTTCATAGCAAAGTACAAAGTTCGTTTTGGATGGACAAAGTTAGTTGAAATAAACAGTTTTTGAATGAAAACTCATTCCTGGTGGAACTTCATAGCAAAGTACAAAGTTCGTATCGGATGGACGAATTTAGTTGAAATAGACAGTTTTTGCATGAAAACTCATTCCTGGTGGAACTTCATAGCAAAGTACAAAATTCGTTTCGGATGGATCAATTTAGTTGAAATAGACAGTTTTTGCATGAAAACTCATTCCTGGTGGAACTTCATAGCAAAGTACAAAGTTCGTTTTGGATGGACAAAGTTAGTTGAAATAGACAGTTTTTGCATGAAAACTCATTCCTGGTGGAACTTCAAAGCAAAGTACAAAGTTCGTTTTGGATGGACAAAGTTAGTTGAAATAGACAGTTTTTGCATAAAAACTCATTCCTGGTGGAACTTCATAGCAAAGTACAAAGTTCGTTTTGGATGGATCAATTTAGTTTAAATAGACAGTTCTTGCATGAAAACTCATTCCTGGTAGAACTTCATAGCAAAGTACAAAGTTCGTTTTGGATGGATCAATTTAGTTCAAATAGACAGTTTTTGCATGAAAACTCATTCCTGGTGGAACTTCATAGCAAAGTACAAAATTCGTTTCGGATGGATCAATTTAGTTGAAATAGACAGTTTTTGCATGAAAACTCATTCCTGGTGGAACTTCATAGCAAAGTACAAAGTTCGTTTTGGATGGATCAATTTAGTTTAAATAGACAGTTCTTGCATGAAAACTCATTCCTGGTGGAACTTCATAGCAAAGTACAAAGTTCGTATCGGATGGACGAATTTAGTTGAAATAGACAGTTTTTGCATGAAAACTCATTCCTGGTGGAACTTCATAGCAAAGTACAAAATTCGTTTCGGATGGATCAATTTAGTTGAAATAGACAGTTTTTGCATGAAAACTCATTTCAAAACTCATTCCTGGTGGAACTTCATAGCAAAGTACAAAGTTCGTATCGGATGGACGAATTTAGTTGGAATAGACAGTTCTTGCATGAAAACTCATTCCTGGTGGAACTTCATAGCAAAGTACAAAGTTCGTTTTGGATGGATCAATTTAGTTGAAATAGACAGTTCTTGCATGAAAACTCATTCCTGGTAGAACTTCATAGCAAAGTACAAAGTTCGTTTTGGATGGACAAAGTTAGTTGAAATAGACAGTTTTTGCATGAAAACTCATTCCTGGTGGAACTTCATAGCAAAGTACAAAGTTCGTTTTGGATGGATCAATTTAGTTGAAATAGACAGTTTTTGCATGAAAACTCATTCCTGGTGGAACTTCATAGCAAAGTACAAAGTTCGTTTTGGATGGACAAAGTTAGTTGAAATAAACAGTTTTTGAATGAAAACTCATTCCTGGTGGAACTTCATAGCAAAGTACAAAGTTCGTTTTGGATGGACAAAGTTAGTTGAAATAGACAGTTTTTGCATGAAAACTCATTCCTGGTGGAACTTCATAGCAAAGTACAAAGTTCGTTTTGGATGGATCAATTTAGTTGAAATAGACAGTTTTTGCATGAAAACTCATTCCTGGTGGAACTTCATAGCAAAGTACAAAGTTCGTTTTGGATGGACAAAGTTAGTTGAAATAAACAGTTTTTGAATGAAAACTCATTCCTGGTGGAACTTCATAGCAAAGTACAAAGTTCGTTTTGGATGGACAAAGTTAGTTGAAATAGACAGTTTTTGCATGAAAACTCATTCCTGGTGGAACTTCATAGCAAAGTACAAAGTTCGTTTTGGATGGATCAATTTAGTTTAAATAGACAGTTCTTGCATGAAAACTCATTCCTGGTAGAACTTCATAGCAAAGTACAAAGTTCGTATCGGATGGACGAATTTAGTTGAAATAGACAGTTTTTGCATGAAAACTCATTCCTGGTGGAACTTCATAGCAAAGTACAAAATTCGTTTCGGATGGATCAATTTAGTTGAAATAGACAGTTTTTGCATGAAAACTCATTCCTGGTGGAACTTCATAGCAAAGTACAAAGTTCGTTTTGGATGGATCAATTTAGTTGAAATAGACAGTTTTTGCATGAAAACTCATTCCTGGTGGAACTTCATAGCAAAGTACAAAGTTCGTTTTGGATGGATCAATTTAGTTCAAATAGACAGTTTTTGCATGAAAACTCATTCCTGGTGGAACTTCATAGCAAAGTATAAAGTTCGTTTTGGATGGACAAAGTTAGTTGAAATAGACAGTTTTTGCATGAAAACTCATTCCTGGTGGAACTTCATAGCAAAGTACAAAGTTCGTTTTGGATGGACAAAGTTAGTTGAAATAGACAGTTTTTGCATGAAAACTCATTCCTGGTGGAACTTCATAGCAAAGTACAAAGTTCGTTTTGGATGGACGAATTAAGTTGAAATAGACAGTTTTTGCATGAAAACTCATTCCTGGTGGAACTTCATAGCAAAGTACAAAGTTCGTTTTGGATGGATCAATTTAGTTGAAATAGACAGTTTTTGCATGAAAACTCATTCCTGGTGGAACTTCATAGCAAAGTACAAAGTTCGTTTTGGATGGATCAATTTAGTTCAAATAGACAGTTTTTGCATGAAAACTCATTCCTGGTGGAACTTCATAGCAAAGTATAAAGTTCGTTTTGGATGGACAAAGTTAGTTGAAATAGACAGCTTTTGCATGAAAACTCATTCCTGGTGGAACTTCATAGCAAAGTACAAAGTTCGTTTTGGATGGATCAATTTAGTTGAAAAAGACAGTTCTTGCATGAAAACTCATTCCTGGTGGAACTTCATAGCAAAGTACAAAGTTCGTTTTGGATGGACAAAGTTAGTTGAAATAGACAGTTTTTGCATGAAAACTCATTCCTGGTGGAACTTCAAAGCAAAGTACAAAGTTCGTTTTGGATGGACAAAGTTAGTTGAAATAGACAGTTTTTGCATAAAAACTCATTCCTGGTGGAACTTCATAGCAAAGTACAAAGTTCGTTTTGGATGGATCAATTTAGTTTAAATAGACAGTTCTTGCATGAAAACTCATTCCTGGTAGAACTTCATAGCAAAGTACAAAGTTCGTATCGGATGGACGAATTTAGTTGAAATAGACAGTTTTTGCATGAAAACTCATTCCTGGTGGAACTTCATAGCAAAGTACAAAATTCGTTTCGGATGGATCAATTTAGTTGAAATAGACAGTTTTTGCATGAAAACTCATTCCTGGTGGAACTTCATAGCAAAGTACAAAGTTCGTTTTGGATGGATCAATTTAGTTGAAATAGACAGTTCTTGCATGAAAACTCATTCCTGGTAGAACTTCATAGCAAAGTACAAAGTTCGTTTTGGATGGACAAAGTTAGTTGAAATAGACAGTTTTTGCATGAAAACTCATTCCTGGTGGAACTTCATAGCAAAGTACAAAGTTCGTTTTGGATGGATCAATTTAGTTGAAATAGACAGTTTTTGCATGAAAACTCATTCCTGGTGGAACTTCATAACAAAGTACAAAGTTCGTTTTGGATGGACAAAGTTAGTTGAAATAGACAGTTTTTGAATGAAAACTCATTCCTGGTGGAACTTCATAGCAAAGTACAAAGTTCGTTTTGGATGGACAAAGTTAGTTGAAATAGACAGTTTTTGAATGAAAACTCATTCCTGGTGGAACTTCATAGCAAAGTACAAAGTTCGTTTTGGATGGATCAATTTAGTTTAAATAGACAGTTCTTGCATGAAAACTCATTCCTGGTGGAACTTCATAGCAAAGTACAAAGTTCGTTTTGGATGGACAAAGTTAGTTGAAATAGACAGTTTTTGAATGAAAACTCATTCCTGGTGGAACTTCATAGCAAAGTACAAAGTTCGTTTTGGATGGACAAAGTTAGTTGAAATAGACAGTTTTTGCATGAAAACTCATTCCTGGTGGAACTTCATAGCAAAGTACAAAATTCGTTTCGGATGGATCAATTTAGTTGAAATAGACAGTTTTTGCATGAAAACTCATTCCTGGTAGAACTTCATAGCAAAGTACAAAGTTCGTTTTGGATGGACAAAGTTAGTTGAAATAGACAGTTTTTGCATGAAAACTCATTCCTGGTGGAACTTCATAGCAAAGTACAAAGTTCGTTTTGGATGGATCAATTTAGTTGAAATAGACAGTTTTTGCATGAAAACTCATTCCTGGTGGAACTTCATAGCAAAGTACAAAGTTCGTTTTGGATGGACAAAGTTAGTTGAAATAGACAGTTTTTGAATGAAAACTCATTCCTGGTGGAACTTCATAGCAAAGTACAAAGTTCGTTTTGGATGGACAAAGTTAGTTGAAATAGACAGTTTTTGCATGAAAACTCATTCCTGGTGGAACTTCATAGCAAAGTACAAAGTTCGTTTTGGATGGATCAATTTAGTTTAAATAGACAGTTCTTGCATGAAAACTCATTCCTGGTAGAACTTCATAGCAAAGTACAAAGTTCGTATCGGATGGACGAATTTAGTTGAAATAGACAGTTTTTGCATGAAAACTCATTCCTGGTGGAACTTCATAGCAAAGTACAAAATTCGTTTCGGATGGATCAATTTAGTTGAAATAGACAGTTTTTGCATGAAAACTCATTCCTGGTGGAACTTCATAGCAAAGTACAAAGTTCGTTTTGGATGGATCAATTTAGTTGAAATAGACAGTTTTTGCATGAAAACTCATTCCTGGTGGAACTTCATAGCAAAGTACAAAGTTCGTTTTGGATGGACAAAGTTAGTTGAAATAGACAGTTTTTGCATGAAAACTCATTCCTGGTGGAACTTCATAGCAAAGTACAAAGTTCGTTTTGGATGGACAAAGTTAGTTGAAATAGACAGTTTTTGCATGAAAACTCATTCCTGGTGGAACTTCATAGCAAAGTACAAAGTTCGTTTTGGATGGACGAATTAAGTTGAAATAGACAGTTTTTGCATGAAAACTCATTCCTGGTGGAACTTCATAGCAAAGTACAAAGTTCGTTTTGGATGGATCAATTTAGTTGAAATAGACAGTTTTTGCATGAAAACTCATTCCTGGTGGAACTTCATAGCAAAGTACAAAGTTCGTTTTGGATGGATCAATTTAGTTCAAATAGACAGTTTTTGCATGAAAACTCATTCCTGGTGGAACTTCATAGCAAAGTATAAAGTTCGTTTTGGATGGACAAAGTTAGTTGAAATAGACAGTTTTTGCATGAAAACTCATTCCTGGTGGAACTTCATAGCAAAGTACAAAGTTCGTTTTGGATGGACAAAGTTAGTTGAAAAAGACAGTTTTTGCATGAAAACTCATTCCTGGTGGAACTTCATAGCAAAGTACAAAGTTCGTTTTGGATGGACAAAGTTAGTTGAAATAGACAGTTTTTGCATGAAAACTCATTCCTGGTGGAACTTCATAGCAAAGTACAAAGTTCGTTTTGGATGGACAAAGTTAGTTGAAATAGACAGTTTTTGCATGAAAACTCATTCCTGGTGGAACTTCATAGCAAAGTACAAAATTCGTTTCGGATGGATCAATTTAGTTGAAATAGACAGTTCTTGCATGAAAACTCATTCCTGGTGGAACTTCATAACAAAGTACAAAGTTCGTTTTGGATGGACAAAGTTAGTTGAAATAGACAGTTTTTGCATGAAAACTCATTCCTGGTGGAACTTCATAGCAAAGTACAAAGTTCGTTTTGGATGGACAAAGTTAGTTGAAATAGACAGTTTTTGCATAAAAACTCATTCCTGGTGGAACTTCATATCAAAGTACAAAGTTCGTTTTGGATGGATCAATTTAGTTGAAATAGACAGTTCTTGCATGAAAACTCATTCCTGGTAGAACTTCATAGCAAAGTACAAAGTTCGTTTTGGATGGACAAAGTTAGTTGAAATAGACAGTTTTTGCATGAAAACTCATTCCTGGTGGAACTTCATAGCAAAGTACAAAGTTCGTTTTGGATGGACAAAGTTAGTTAAAATAGACAGTTTTTGTATGAAAACTCATTCCTGGTGGAACTTCATAGCAAAGTACAAAGTTCGAATCAGATGGACGAATTAAGTTGAAATAGACAGTTTTTGCATGAAAACTCATTCCTGGTGGAACTTCATAGCAAAGTACAAAGTTCGTTTTGGATGGACAAAGTTAGTTAAAATAGACAGTTTTTGCATAAAAACTCATTCCTGGTGGAACTTCATAGCAAAGTACAAAGTTCGTTTTTGATGGATCAATTTAGTTTAAGTAGACAGTTCTTGCATGAAAACTCATTCCTGGTAGAACTTCATAGCAAAGTACAAAGTTCGTATCGGATGGACGAATTTAGTTGAAATAGACAGTTTTTGCATGAAAACTCATTCCTGGTGGAACTTCATAGCAAAGTACAAAGTTCGTATCGGATGGACTAATTTAGTTGAAATAGACAGTTTTTGCATGAAAACTCATTCCTGGTGGAACTTCATAGCAAAGTACAAAATTCGTTTAGGATGGATCAATTTAGTTCAAATAGACAGTTTTTGCATGAAAACTCATTCCTGGTGGAACTTCATAGCAAAGTACAAAGTTCGTTTTGGATGGATCAATTTAGTTGAAATAGACAGTTTTTGCATGAAAACTCATTCCTGGTGGAACTTCATAGCAAAGTACAAAGTTCGTTTTGGATGGACAAAGTTAGTTGAAATAGACAGTTTTTGCATGAAAACTCATTCCTGGTGGAACTTCATAGCAAAGTACAAAGTTCGTTTTGGATGGACAAAGTTAGTTGAAATAGACAGTTTTTGCATGAAAACTCATTCCTGGTGGAACTTCATAGCAAAGTACAAAGTTCGTTTTGGATGGACGAATTAAGTTGAAATAGACAGTTTTTGCATGAAAACTCATTCCTGGTGGAACTTCATAGCAAAGTACAAAGTTCGTTTTGGATGGATCAATTTAGTTGAAATAGACAGTTTTTGCATGAAAACTCATTCCTGGTGGAACTTCATAGCAAAGTACAAAGTTCGTTTTGGATGGATCAATTTAGTTCAAATAGACAGTTTTTGCATGAAAACTCATTCCTGGTGGAACTTCATAGCAAAGTATAAAGTTCGTTTTGGATGGACAAAGTTAGTTGAAATAGACAGTTTTTGCATGAAAACTCATTCCTGGTGGAACTTCATAGCAAAGTACAAAGTTCGTTTTGGATGGACAAAGTTAGTTGAAATAGACAGTTTTTGCATGAAAACTCATTCCTGGTGGAACTTCATAGCAAAGTACAAAGTTCGTTTTGGATGGACAAAGTTAGTTGAAATAGACAGTTTTTGCATGAAAACTCATTCCTGGTGGAACTTCATAGCAAAGTACAAAGTTCGTTTTGGATGGACAAAGTTAGTTGAAATAGACAGTTTTTGCATGAAAACTCATTCCTGGTGGAACTTCATAGCAAAGTACAAAATTCGTTTCGGATGGATCAATTTAGTTGAAATAGACAGTTCTTGCATGAAAACTCATTCCTGGTGGAACTTCATAACAAAGTACAAAGTTCGTTTTGGATGGACAAAGTTAGTTGAAATAGACAGTTTTTGCATGAAAACTCATTCCTGGTGGAACTTCATAGCAAAGTACAAAGTTCGTTTTGGATGGACAAAGTTAGTTGAAATAGACAGTTTTTGCATAAAAACTCATTCCTGGTGGAACTTCATATCAAAGTACAAAGTTCGTTTTGGATGGATCAATTTAGTTGAAATAGACAGTTCTTGCATGAAAACTCATTCCTGGTAGAACTTCATAGCAAAGTACAAAGTTCGTTTTGGATGGACAAAGTTAGTTGAAATAGACAGTTTTTGCATGAAAACTCATTCCTGGTGGAACTTCATAGCAAAGTACAAAGTTCGTTTTGGATGGACAAAGTTAGTTAAAATAGACAGTTTTTGTATGAAAACTCATTCCTGGTGGAACTTCATAGCAAAGTACAAAGTTCGAATCAGATGGACGAATTAAGTTGAAATAGACAGTTTTTGCATGAAAACTCATTCCTGGTGGAACTTCATAGCAAAGTACAAAGTTCGTTTTGGATGGACAAAGTTAGTTAAAATAGACAGTTTTTGCATAAAAACTCATTCCTGGTGGAACTTCATAGCAAAGTACAAAGTTCGTTTTTGATGGATCAATTTAGTTTAAGTAGACAGTTCTTGCATGAAAACTCATTCCTGGTAGAACTTCATAGCAAAGTACAAAGTTCGTATCGGATGGACGAATTTAGTTGAAATAGACAGTTTTTGCATGAAAACTCATTCCTGGTGGAACTTCATAGCAAAGTACAAAGTTCGTATCGGATGGACGAATTTAGTTGAAATAGACAGTTTTTGCATGAAAACTCATTCCTGGTGGAACTTCATAGCAAAGTACAAAATTCGTTTAGGATGGATCAATTTAGTTGAAATAGACAGTTTTTGCATGAAAACTCATTCCTGGTGGAACTTCATAGCAAAGTACAAAGTTCGTTTTGGATGGACAAAGTTATTTGAAATAGACAGTTTTTGCATGAAAACTCATTCCTGGTGGAACTTCATAGCAAAGTACAAAGTTCGTTTTGGATGGACAAAGTTAGTTGAAATAGACAGTTTTTGCATGAAAACTCATTCCTGGTGGAACTTCATAGCAAAGTACAAAGTTCGTTTTGGATGGACAAAGTTAGTTGAAATAGACAGTTTTTGCATGAAAACTCATTCCTGGTGGAACTTCATAGCAAAGTACAAAGTTCGTTTTGGATGGACAAAGTTAGTTGAAATAGACAGTTTTTGCATAAAAACTCATTCCTGGTGGAACTTCATAGCAAAGTACAAAGTTCGTTTTGGATGGACGAATTAAGTTGAAATAGACAGTTTTTGCATGAAAACTCATTCCTGGTGGAACTTCATAGCAAAGTACAAAGTTCGTTTTGGATGGACAAAGTTAGTTGAAATAGACAGTTTTTGAATGAAAACTCATTCCTGGTGGAACTTCATAGCAAAGTACAAAGTTCGTTTTGGATGGACAAAGTTAGTTGAAATAGACAGTTTTTGCATGAAAACTCATTCCTGGTGGAACTTCATAGCAAAGTACAAAATTCGTTTCGGATGGATCAATTTAGTTGAAATAGACAGTTTTTGCATGAAAACTCATTCCTGGTAGAACTTCATAGCAAAGTACAAAGTTCGTTTTGGATGGACAAAGTTAGTTGAAATAGACAGTTTTTGCATGAAAACTCATTCCTGGTGGAACTTCATAGCAAAGTACAAAGTTCGTTTTGGATGGATCAATTTAGTTGAAATAGACAGTTTTTGCATGAAAACTCATTCCTGGTGGAACTTCATAGCAAAGTACAAAGTTCGTTTTGGATGGACAAAGTTAGTTGAAATAGACAGTTTTTGCATGAAAACTCATTCCTGGTGGAACTTCATAGCAAAGTACAAAGTTCGTTTTGGATGGACAAAGTTAGTTGAAATAGACAGTTTTTGCATGAAAACTCATTCCTGGTGGAACTTCATAGCAAAGTACAAAGTTCGTTTTGGATGGATCAATTTAGTTTAAATAGACAGTTTTTGCATGAAAACTCATTCCTGGTGGAACTTCATAGCAAAGTACAAAGTTCGTTTTGGATGGACAAAGTTAGTTGAAATAGACAGTTTTTGCATGAAAACTCATTCCTGGTGGAACTTCATAGCAAAGTACAAAGTTCGTTTTGGATGGATCAATTTAGTTGAAATAGACAGTTCTTGCATGAAAACTCATTCCTGGTGGAACTTCATAGCAAAGTACAAAGTTCGTTTTGGATGGATCAATTTAGTTGAAATAGACAGTTTTTGCATGAAAACTCATTCCTGGTGGAACTTCATAGCAAAGTACAAAGTTCGTTTTGGATGGACAAAGTAAGTTGAAATAGACAGTTTTTGCATGAAAACTCATTCCTGGTAGAACTTCATAGCAAAGTACAAAGTTCGTATCGGATGGACGAATTTAGTTGAAATAGACAGTTTTTGCATGAAAACTCATTCCTGGTGGAACTTCATAGCAAAGTACAAAATTCGTTTCGGATGGATCAATTTAGTTGAAATAGACAGTTCTTGCATGAAAACTCATTCCTGGTGGAACTTCATAGCAAAGTACAAAGTTCGTTTTGGATGGATCAATTTAGTTGAAATAGACAGTTCTTGCATGAAAACTCATTCCTGGTGGAACTTCATAGCAAAGTACAAAATTCGTTTCGGATGGATCAATTTAGTTGAAATAGACAGTTTTTGCATAAAAACTCATTCCTGGTGGAACTTCATAGCAAAGTACAAAGTTCGTTTTGGATGGACAAAGTTAGTTGAAATAGACAGTTTTTGCATGAAAACTCATTCCTGGTGGAACTTCATAGCAAAGTACAAAGTTCGTTTTGGATGGACAAAGTTAGTTGAAATAGACAGTTTTTGCATGAAAACTCATTCCTGGTGGAACTTCATAGCAAAGTACAAAGTTCGTTTTGGATGGACAAAGTTAGTTGAAATAGACAGTTTTTGCATGAAAACTCATTCCTGGTGGAACTTCATAGCAAAGTACAAAGTTCGTTTTGGATGGACAAAGTTAGTTGAAATAGACAGTTTTTGCATAAAAACTCATTCCTGGTGGAACTTCATAGCAAAGTACAAAGTTCGTTTTGGATGGACAAAGTTAGTTGAAATAGACAGTTTTTGCATGAAAACTCATTCCTGGTGGAACTTCATAGCAAAGTACAAAGTTCGTTTTGGATGGACAAAGTTAGTTGAAATAGACAGTTTTTGCATGAAAACTCATTCCTGGTGGAACTTCATAGCAAAGTACAAAATTCGTTTCGGATGGATCAATTTATTTGAAATAGACAGTTTTTGCATGAAAACTCATTCCTGGTGGAACTTCATAGCAAAGTACAAAGTTCGTTTTGCATGGATGAATTTAGTTGAAATAGACAGTTTTTGCATAAAAACTCATTCCTGGTGGAACTTCATAGCAAAGTACAAAGTTCGTTTTGGATGGATGAATTTAGTTGAAATAGACAGTTTTTGCATGAAAACTCATTCCTGGTGGAACTTCATAGCAAAGTACAAAGTTCGTTTTGGATGGATCAATTTAGTTGAAATAGACAGTTTTTGCATGAAAACTCATTCCTGGTGGAACTTCATAGCAAAGTACAAAGTTCGTTTTGGATGGATCAATTTAGTTGAAATAGACAGTTTTTGCATGAAAACTCATTCCTGGTAGAACTTCATAGCAAAGTACAAAGTTCGTTTTGGATGGATCAATTTAGTTGAAATAGACAGTTTTTGCATGAAAACTCATTCCTGGTGGAACTTCATAGCAAAGTACAAAGTTCGTTTTGGATGGACAAAGTTAGTTGAAATAGACAGTTTTTGCATGAAAACTCATTCCTGGTGGAACTTCATAGCAAAGTACAAAGTTCGTTTTGGATGGACAAAGTTAGTTGAAATAGACAGTTTTTGCATAAAAACTCATTCCTGGTGGAACTTCATAGCAAAGTACAAAGTTCGTTTTGGATGGACAAAGTTAGTTGAAATAGACAGTTTTTGCATGAAAACTCATTCCTGGTGGAACTTCATAGCAAAGTACAAAATTCGTTTCGGATGGATCAATTTAGTTGAAATAGACAGTTTTTGCATAAAAACTCATTCCTGGTGGAACTTCATAGCAAAGTACAAAGTTCGTTTTGGATGGACAAAGTTAGTTGAAATAGACAGTTTTTGCATGAAAACTCATTCCTGGTGGAACTTCATAGCAAAGTACAAAGTTCGTTTTGGATGGACAAAGTTAGTTGAAATAGACAGTTTTTGCATGAAAACTCATTCCTGGTGGAACTTCATAGCAAAGAACAAAGTTCGTTTTGGATGGACAAAGTTAGTTGAAATAGACAGTTTTTGCATAAAAACTCATTCCTGGTGGAACTTCATAGCAAAGTACAAAGTTCGTTTTGGATGGACAAAGTTAGTTGAAATAGACAGTTTTTGCATGAAAACTCATTCCTGGTGGAACTTCATAGCAAAGTACAAAGTTCGTTTTGGATGGATCAATTTAGTTGAAATAGACAGTTTTTGCATAAAAACTCATTCCTGGTGGAACTTCATAGCAAAGTACAAAGTTCGTTTTGGATGGATCAATTTAGTTGAAATAGACAGTTTTTGCATGAAAACTCATTCCTGGTGGAACTTCATAGCAAAGTACAAAGTTCGTTTTGGATGGACAAAGTTAGTTGAAATAGACAGTTTTTGCATGAAAACTCATTCCTGGTGGAACTTCATAGCAAAGTACAAAGTTCGTTTTGGATGGACAAAGTTAGTTGAAATAGACAGTTTTTGCATGAAAACTCATTCCTGGTGGAACTTCATAGCAAAGTACAAAGTTCGTTTTGGATGGACAAAGTTAGTTGAAATAGACAGTTTTTGCATGAAAACTCATTCCTGGTGGAACTTCATAGCAAAGTACAAAGTTCGTTTTGGATGGACAAAGTTAGTTGAAATAGACAGTTTTTGCATGAAAACTCATTCCTGGTGGAACTTCATAGCAAAGTACAAAGTTCGTTTTGGATGGATCAATTTAGTTGAAATAGACAGTTTTTGCATGAAAACTCATTCCTGGTGGAACTTCATAGCAAAGTACAAAGTTCGTTTTGGATGGACAAAGTTAGTTGAAATAGACAGTTTTTGCATGAAAACTCATTCCTGGTGGAACTTCAAAGCAAAGTACAAAGTTCGTTTTGGATGGACAAAGTTAGTTGAAATAGACAGTTTTTGCATAAAAACTCATTCCTGGTGGAACTTCATAGCAAAGTACAAAGTTCGTTTTGGATGGATCAATTTAGTTTAAATAGACAGTTCTTGCATGAAAACTCATTCCTGGTAGAACTTCATAGCAAAGTACAAAGTTCGTATCGGATGGATCAATTTAGTTGAAATAGACAGTTCTTGCATGAAAACTCATTCCTGGTGGAACTTCATAGCAAAGTACAAAGTTCGTTTTGGATGGACAAAGTTAGTTGAAATAGACAGTTTTTGCATGAAAACTCATTCCTGGTGGAACTTCATAGCAAAGTACAAAGTTCGTTTTGGATGGATCAATTTAGTTGAAATAGACAGTTTTTGCATAAAAACTCATTCCTGGTGGAACTTCATAGCAAAGTACAAAGTTCGTTTTGGATGGATCAATTTAGTTGAAATAGACAGTTTTTGCATGAAAACTCATTCCTGGTGGAACTTCATAGCAAAGTACAAAGTTCGTTTTGGATGGACAAAGTTAGTTGAAATAGACAGTTTTTGCATGAAAACTCATTCCTGGTAGAACTTCATAGCAAAGTACAAAGTTCGTATCGGATGGACGAATTTAGTTGAAATAGACAGTTTTTGCATGAAAACTCATTCCTGGTGGAACTTCATAGCAAAGTACAAAATTCGTTTCGGATGGATCAATTTAGTTGAAATAGACAGTTTTTGCATGAAAACTCATTCCTGGTGGAACTTCATAGCAAAGTACAAAGTTCGTTTTGGATGGACAAAGTTAGTTGAAATAGACAGTTTTTGCATGAAAACTCATTCCTGGTGGAACTTCAAAGCAAAGTACAAAGTTCGTTTTGGATGGACAAAGTTAGTTGAAATAGACAGTTTTTGCATAAAAACTCATTCCTGGTGGAACTTCATAGCAAAGTACAAAGTTCGTTTTGGATGGATCAATTTAGTTTAAATAGACAGTTCTTGCATGAAAACTCATTCCTGGTAGAACTTCATAGCAAAGTACAAAGTTCGTATCGGATGGACGAATTTAGTTGAAATAGACAGTTTTTGCATGAAAACTCATTCCTGGTGGAACTTCATAGCAAAGTACAAAATTCGTTTCGGATGGATCAATTTAGTTGAAATAGACAGTTTTTGCATGAAAACTCATTCCTGGTGGAACTTCATAGCAAAGTACAAAGTTCGTTTTGGATGGATCAATTTAGTTGAAATAGACAGTTCTTGCATGAAAACTCATTCCTGGTGGAACTTCATAGCAAAGTACAAAGTTCGTTTTGGATGGACAAAGTTAGTTGAAATAGACAGTTTTTGCATGAAAACTCATTCCTGGTGGAACTTCAAAGCAAAGTACAAAGTTCGTTTTGGATGGACAAAGTTAGTTGAAATAGACAGTTTTTGCATAAAAACTCATTCCTGGTGGAACTTCATAGCAAAGTACAAAGTTCGTTTTGGATGGATCAATTTAGTTTAAATAGACAGTTCTTGCATGAAAACTCATTCCTGGTAGAACTTCATAGCAAAGTACAAAGTTCGTATCGGATGGACGAATTTAGTTGAAATAGACAGTTTTTGCATGAAAACTCATTCCTGGTGGAACTTCATAGCAAAGTACAAAATTCGTTTCGGATGGATCAATTTAGTTGAAATAGACAGTTTTTGCATGAAAACTCATTCCTGGTGGAACTTCATAGCAAAGTACAAAGTTCGTTTTGGATGGATCAATTTAGTTGAAATAGACAGTTCTTGCATGAAAACTCATTCCTGGTAGAACTTCATAGCAAAGTACAAAGTTCGTTTTGGATGGACAAAGTTAGTTGAAATAGACAGTTTTTGCATGAAAACTCATTCCTGGTGGAACTTCATAGCAAAGTACAAAGTTCGTTTTTGATGGATCAATTTAGTTTAAGTAGACAGTTCTTGCATGAAAACTCATTCCTGGTAGAACTTCATAGCAAAGTACAAAGTTCGTATCGGATGGACGAATTTAGTTGAAATAGACAGTTTTTGCATGAAAACTCATTCCTGGTGGAACTTCATAGCAAAGTACAAAGTTCGTATCGGATGGACGAATTTAGTTGAAATAGACAGTTTTTGCATGAAAACTCATTCCTGGTGGAACTTCATAGCAAAGTACAAAATTCGTTTAGGATGGATCAATTTAGTTGAAATAGACAGTTTTTGCATGAAAACTCATTCCTGGTGGAACTTCATAGCAAAGTACAAAGTTCGTTTTGGATGGACAAAGTTATTTGAAATAGACAGTTTTTGCATGAAAACTCATTCCTGGTGGAACTTCATAGCAAAGTACAAAGTTCGTTTTGGATGGACAAAGTTAGTTGAAATAGACAGTTTTTGCATGAAAACTCATTCCTGGTGGAACTTCATAGCAAAGTACAAAGTTCGTTTTGGATGGACAAAGTTAGTTGAAATAGACAGTTTTTGCATGAAAACTCATTCCTGGTGGAACTTCATAGCAAAGTACAAAGTTCGTTTTGGATGGACAAAGTTAGTTGAAATAGACAGTTTTTGCATAAAAACTCATTCCTGGTGGAACTTCATAGCAAAGTACAAAGTTCGTTTTGGATGGACGAATTAAGTTGAAATAGACAGTTTTTGCATGAAAACTCATTCCTGGTGGAACTTCATAGCAAAGTACAAAGTTCGTTTTGGATGGACAAAGTTAGTTGAAATAGACAGTTTTTGCATGAAAACTCATTCCTGGTGGAACTTCATAGCAAAGTACAAAGTTCGTTTTGGATGGACAAAGTTAGTTGAAATAGACAGTTTTTGCATAAAAACTCATTCCTGGTGGAACTTCATAGCAAAGTACAAAGTTCGTTTTGGATGGACGAATTAAGTTGAAATAGACAGTTTTTGTATGAAAACTCATTCCTGGTGGAACTTCATAGTAAAGTACAAAGTTCGTTTTGGATGGACAAAGTTAGTTGAAATAGACAGTTTTTGCATGAAAACTCATTCCTGGTGGAACTTCATAGCAAAGTACAAAGTTCGTTTTGGATGGACAAAGTTAGTTGAAATAGACAGTTTTTGCATGAAAACTCATTCCTGGTGGAACTTCATAGCAAAGTACAAAGTTCGTTTTGGATGGACAAAGTTAGTTGAAATAGACAGTTTTTGCATGAAAACTCATTCCTGGTGGAACTTCATAGCAAAGTACAAAGTTCGTTTTGGATGGACGAATTAAGTTGAAATAGACAGTTTTTGCATGAAAACTCATTCCTGGTGGAACTTCATAGCAAAGTACAAAGTTCGTTTTGGATGGACAAAGTTAGTTGAAATAGACAGTTTTTGCATGAAAACTCATTCCTGGTGGAACTTCATAGCAAAGTACAAAGTTCGTTTTGGATGGACGAATTAAGTTGAAATAGACAGTTTTTGCATGAAAACTCATTCCTGGTGGAACTTCATAGCAAAGTACAAAGTTCGTTTTGGATGGATCAATTTAGTTGAAATAGACAGTTTTTGCATGAAAACTCATTCCTGGTGGAACTTCATAGCAAAGTACAAAGTTCGTTTTGGATGGATCAATTTAGTTCAAATAGACAGTTTTTGCATGAAAACTCATTCCTGGTGGAACTTCATAGCAAAGTATAAAGTTCGTTTTGGATGGACAAAGTTAGTTGAAATAGACAGTTTTTGCATGAAAACTCATTCCTGGTGGAACTTCATAGCAAAGTACAAAGTTCGTTTTGGATGGACAAAGTTAGTTGAAATAGACAGTTTTTGCATGAAAACTCATTCCTGGTGGAACTTCATAGCAAAGTACAAAGTTCGTTTTGGATGGACAAAGTTAGTTGAAATAGACAGTTTTTGCATGAAAACTCATTCCTGGTGGAACTTCATAGCAAAGTACAAAGTTCGTTTTGGATGGACAAAGTTAGTTGAAATAGACAGTTTTTGCATGAAAACTCATTCCTGGTGGAACTTCATAGCAAAGTACAAAATTCGTTTCGGATGGATCAATTTAGTTGAAATAGACAGTTCTTGCATGAAAACTCATTCCTGGTGGAACTTCATAACAAAGTACAAAGTTCGTTTTGGATGGACAAAGTTAGTTGAAATAGACAGTTTTTGCATGAAAACTCATTCCTGGTGGAACTTCATAGCAAAGTACAAAGTTCGTTTTGGATGGAGAAAGTTAGTTGAAATAGACAGTTTTTGCATAAAAACTCATTCCTGGTGGAACTTCATATCAAAGTACAAAGTTCGTTTTGGATGGATCAATTTAGTTGAAATAGACAGTTCTTGCATGAAAACTCATTCCTGGTAGAACTTCATAGCAAAGTACAAAGTTCGTTTTGGATGGACAAAGTTAGTTGAAATAGACAGTTTTTGCATGAAAACTCATTCCTGGTGGAACTTCATAGCAAAGTACAAAGTTCGTTTTGGATGGACAAAGTTAGTTGAAATAGACAGTTTTTGTATGAAAACTCATTCCTGGTGGAACTTCATAGCAAAGTACAAAGTTCGAATCAGATGGACGAATTAAGTTGAAATAGACAGTTTTTGCATGAAAACTCATTCCTGGTGGAACTTCATAGCAAAGTACAAAGTTCGTTTTGGATGGACAAAGTTAGTTGAAATAGACAGTTTTTGCATAAAAACTCATTCCTGGTGGAACTTCATAGCAAAGTACAAAGTTCGTTTTGGATGGACGAATTAAGTTGAAATAGACAGTTTTTGCATGAAAACTCATTCCTGGTGGAACTTCATAGCAAAGTACAAAGTTCGTTTTGGATGGACGAATTAAGTTGAAATAGACAGTTTTTGCATGAAAACTCATTCCTGGTGGAACTTCATAGCAAAGTACAAAGTTCGTTTTGGATGGATCAATTTAGTTCAAATAGACAGTTTTTGCATGAAAACTCATTCCTGGTGGAACTTCATAGCAAAGTATAAAGTTCGTTTTGGATGGACAAAGTTAGTTGAAATAGACAGTTTTTGCATGAAAACTCATTCCTGGTGGAACTTCATAGCAAAGTACAAAGTTCGTTTTGGATGGACAAAGTTAGTTGAAATAGACAGTTTTTGCATGAAAACTCATTCCTGGTGGAACTTCATAGCAAAGTACAAAGTTCGTTTTGGATGGACAAAGTTAGTTGAAATAGACAGTTTTTGCATGAAAACTCATTCCTGGTGGAACTTCATAGCAAAGTACAAAGTTCGTTTTGGATGGACAAAGTTAGTTGAAATAGACAGTTTTTGCATAAAAACTCATTCCTGGTGGAACTTCATAGCAAAGTACAAAATTCGTTTCGGATGGATCAATTTAGTTGAAATAGACAGTTCTTGCATGAAAACTCATTCCTGGTGGAACTTCATAGCAAAGTACAAAGTTCGTTTTGGATGGACAAAGTTAGTTGAAATAGACAGTTTTTGCATGAAAACTCATTCCTGGTGGAACTTCATAGCAAAGTACAAAGTTCGTTTTGGATGGACAAAGTTAGTTGAAATAGACAGTTTTTGCATAAAAACTCATTCCTGGTGGAACTTCATAGCAAAGTACAAAGTTCGTTTTGGATGGATCAATTTAGTTGAAATAGACAGTTCTTGCATGAAAACTTATTCCTGGTAGAACTTCATAGCAAAGTACAAAGTTCGTTTTGGATGGACAAAGTTAGTTGAAATAGACAGTTTTTGCATGAAAACTCATTCCTGGTGGAACTTCATAGCAAAGTACAAAGTTCGTTTTGGATGGACAAAGTTAGTTGAAATAGACAGTTTTTGTATGAAAACTCATTCCTGGTGGAACTTCATAGCAAAGTACAAAGTTCGAATCGGATGGACGAATTAAGTTGAAATAGACAGTTTTTGCATGAAAACTCATTCCTGGTGGAACTTCATAGCAAAGTACAAAGTTCGTTTTGGATGGACAAAGTTAGTTAAAATAGACAGTTTTTGCATAAAAACTCATTCCTGGTGGAACTTCATAGCAAAGTACAAAGTTCGTTTTTGATGGATCAATTTAGTTTAAGTAGACAGTTCTTGCATGAAAACTCATTCCTGGTAGAACTTCATAGCAAAGTACAAAGTTCGTATCGGATGGACGAATTTAGTTGAAATAGACAGTTTTTGCATGAAAACTCATTCCTGGTGGAACTTCATAGCAAAGTACAAAGTTCGTATCGGATGGACGAATTTAGTTGAAATAGACAGTTTTTGCATGAAAACTCATTCCTGGTGGAACTTCATAGCAAAGTACAAAATTCGTTTCGGATGGATCAATTTAGTTGAAATAGACAGTTTTTGCATGAAAACTCATTCCTGGTGGAACTTCATAGCAAAGTACAAAGTTCGTTTTGGATGGACAAAGTTATTTGAAATAGACAGTTTTTGCATGAAAACTCATTCCTGGTGGAACTTCATAGCAAAGTACAAAGTTCGTTTTGGATGGACAAAGTTAGTTGAAATAGACAGTTTTTGCATGAAAACTCATTCCTGGTGGAACTTCATAGCAAAGTACAAAGTTCGTTTTGGATGGACAAAGTTAGTTGAAATAGACAGTTTTTGCATGAAAACTCATTCCTGGTGGAACTTCATAGCAAAGTACAAAGTTCGTTTTGGATGGACAAAGTTAGTTGAAATAGACAGTTTTTGCATGAAAACTCATTCCTGGTGGAACTTCATAGCAAAGTACAAAGTTCGTTTTGGATGGACGAATTAAGTTGAAATAGACAGTTTTTGCATGAAAACTCATTCCTGGTGGAACTTCATAGCAAAGTACAAAGTTCGTTTTGGATGGACAAAGTTAGTTGAAATAGACAGTTTTTGCATGAAAACTCATTCCTGGTGGAACTTCATAGCAAAGTACAAAGTTCGTTTTGGATGGACAGAGTTAGTTGAAATAGACAGTTTTTGCATAAAAACTCATTCCTGGTGGAACTTCATAGCAAAGTACAAAGTTCGTTTTGGATGGACGAATTAAGTTGAAATAGACAGTTTTTGCATGAAAACTCATTCCTGGTGGAACTTCATAGTAAAGTACAAAGTTCGTTTTGGATGGACAAAGTTAGTTGAAATAGACAGTTTTTGCATGAAAACTCATTCCAGGTGGAACTTCATAGCAAAGTACAAAGTTCGTTTTGGATGGATCAATTTAGTTGAAATAGACAGTTTTTGCATGAAAACTCATTCCTGGTGGAACTTCATAGCAAAGTACAAAGTTCGTTTTG
Organism: Anopheles moucheti; assembly: GCF_943734755.1. NCBI lineage: Eukaryota > Metazoa > Arthropoda > Insecta > Diptera > Culicidae > Anopheles > Anopheles moucheti. Next base: position 492,956 of record NW_026453654.1, read on the forward strand.
GATGGACAAAGTTAGTTGAAATAGACAGTTTTTGCATGAAAACTCATTCCTGGTGGAACTTCATAGCAAAGTACAAAGTTCGTTTTGGATGGACAAAGTTAGTTGAAATAGACAGTTTTTGCATGAAAACTCATTCCTGGTGGAACTTCATAGCAAAGTACAAAGTTCGTTTTGGATGGACAAAGTTAGTTGAAATAGACAGTTTTTGCATGAAAACTCATTCCTGGTGGAACTTCATAGCAAAGTACAAAGTTCGTTTTGGATGGACAAAGTTAGTTGAAATAGACAGTTTTTGCATAAAAACTCATTCCTGGTGGAACTTCATAGCAAAGTACAAAGTTCGTTTTGGATGGACAAAGTTAGTTGAAATAGACAGTTTTTGCATGAAAACTCATTCCTGGTGGAACTTCATAGCAAAGTACAAAGTTCGTTTTGGATGGACAAAGTTAGTTGAAATAGATAATTTTTGCATGAAAACTCATTCCTGGTGGAACTTCATAGCAAAGTACAAAGTTCGTTTTGGATTTACAAAGTTAGTTGAAATAGACAGTTTTTGCATAAAAACTCATTCCTGGTGGAACTTCATAGCAAAGTACAAAGTTCGTTTTGGATGGATCAATTTAGTTGAAATAGACAGTTTATGCATGAAAACTCATTCCTGGTGGAACTCCATAGCAAAGTACAAAGTTCGTTTTGGATGGACAAAGTTAGTTGAAATAGATAATTTTTGCATGAAAACTCATTCCTGGTGGAACTTCATAGCAAAGTACAAAGTTCGTTTTGGATGGACAAAGTTAGTTGAAATAGACAGTTTTTGCATGAAAACTCATTCCTGGTGGAACTTCATAGCAAAGTACAAAGTTCGTTTTTAATGGATCAATTTAGTTGAAATAGACAGTTTATGCATGAAAACTCATTCCTGGTGGAACTTCATAGCAAAGTACAAAGTTCGTTTTGGATGGACAAAGTTAGTTGAAATAGACAGTTTTTGCATGAAAACTCATTCCTGGTGGAACTTCATAGCAAAGTACAAAGTTCGTTTTGGATGGACAAAGTTAGTTGAAATAGATAATTTTTGCATGAAAACTCATTCCTGGTGGAACTTCATAGCAAAGTACAAAGTTCGTTTTGGATTTACAAAGTTAGTTGAAATAGACAGTTTTTGCATAAAAACTCATTCCTGGTGGAACTTCATAGCAAAGTACAAAGTTCGTTTTGGATGGATCAATTTAGTTGAAATAGACAGTTTATGCATGAAAACTCATTCCTGGTGGAACTTCATAGCAAAGTACAAGGTTCGTTTTGGATGGACAAAGTTAGTTGAAATAGATAATTTTTGCATGAAAACTCATTCCTGGTGGAACTTCATAGCAAAGTACAAAGTTCGTTTTGGATGGACAAAGTTAGTTGAAATAGACAGTTTTTGCATGAAAACTCATTCCTGGTGGAACTTCATAGCAAAGTACAAAGTTCGTTTTGGATTTACAAAGTTAGTTGAAATAGACAGTTTTTGCATGAAAACTCATTCCTGGTGGAACTTCATAGCAAAGTACAAAGTTCGTTTTGGATGGACAAAGTTAGTTGAAATAGACAGTTTTTGCATGAAAACTCATTCCTGGTGGAACTTCATAGCAAAGTACAAAGTTCGTTTTGGATGGATCAATTTAGTTGAAATAGACAGTTTATGCATGAAAACTCATTCCTGGTGGAACTTCATAGCAAAGTACAAAGTTCGTTTTGGATGGACAAAGTTAGTTGAAATAGACAGTTTTTGCATGAAAACTCATTCCTGGTGGAACTTCATAGCAAAGTACAAAGTTCGTTTTGGATGGACAAAGTTAGTTGAAATAGACAGTTTTTGCATGAAAACTCATTCCTGGTGGAACTTCATAGCAAAGTACAAAGTTCGTTTTGGATGGACAAAGTTAGTTGAAATAGATAAGTTTTGCATGAAAACTCATTCCTGGTGGAACTTCATAGCAAAGTACAAAGTTCGTTTTGGATGGATCAATTTAGTTGAAATAGACAGTTTTTGCATGAAAACTCATTCCTGGTGGAACTTCATAGCAAAGTACAAAGTTCGTTTTGGATGGACAAAGTTAGTTGAAATAGACAGTTTTTGCATGAAAACTCATTCCTGGTGGAACTTCATAGCAAAGTACAAAGTTCGTTTTGGATGGATCAATTTAGTTGAAATAGACAGTTTATGCATGAAAACTCATTCCTGGTGGAACTTCATAGCAAAGTACAAAGTTCGTTTTGGATGGACAAAGTTAGTTGAAATAGACAGTTTTTGCATGAAAACTCATTCCTGGTGGAACTTCATAGCAAAGTACAAAGTTCGTTTTGGATGGACAAAGTTAGTTGAAATAGACAGTTTTTGCATGAAAACTCATTCCTGGTGGAACTTCATAGCAAAGTACAAAGTTCGTTTTGGATGGACAAAGTTAGTTGAAATAGACAGTTTTTGCATGAAAACTCATTCCTGGTGGAACTTCATAGCAAAGTACAAAGTTCGTTTTGGATGGATCAATTTAGTTGAAATAGACAGTTTTTGCATAAAAACTCATTCCTGGTGGAACTTCATAGCAAAGTACAAAGTTCGTTTTGGATGGACAAAGTTAGTTGAAATAGACAGTTTTTGCATGAAAACTCATTCCAGGTGGAACTTCATAGCAAAGTACAAAGTTCGTTTTGGATTTACAAAGTTAGTTGAAATAGACAGTTTTTGAATGAAAACTCATTCCTGGTGGAACTTCATAGCAAAGTACAAAGTTCGTATCGGATGGACGAATTTAGTTGAAATAGACAGTTTTTGCATGAAAACTCATTCCTGGTGGAACTTCATAGCAAAGTACAAAATTCGTATCGGATGGACGAATTTAGTTGAAATAGACAGTTTTTGCATGAAAACTCATTCCTGGTGGAACTTCATAGCAAAGTACAAAGTTCGTTTTGGATGGACAAAGTTAGTTGAAATAGACAGTTTTTGCATGAAAACTCATTCCTGGTGGAACTTCATAGCAAAGTACAAAGTTCGTTTTGGATGGATCAATTTAGTTGAAATAGACAGTTTTTGCATGAAAACTCATTCCTGGTGGAACTTCATAGCAAAGTACAAAGTTCGTTTTGGATGGACAAAGTTAGTTGAAATAGACAGTTTTTGCATGAAAACTCATTCCTGGTGGAACTTCATAGCAAAGTACAAAGTTCGTTTTGGATGGACAAAGTTAGTTGAAATAGACAGTTTTTGCATGAAAACTCATTCCTGGTGGAACTTCATAGCAAAGTACAAAGTTCGTTTTGGATGGACAAAGTTAGTTGAAATAGACAGTTTTTGCATGAAAACTCATTCCTGGTGGAACTTCATAGCAAAGTACAAAGTTCGTTTTGGATGGACAAAGTTAGTTGAAATAGACAGTTTTTGCATAAAAACTCATTCCTGGTGGAACTTCATAGCAAAGTACAAAGTTCGTTTTGGATGGACGAATTAAGTTGAAATAGACAGTTTTTGCATGAAAACTCATTCCTGGTGGAACTTCATAGCAAAGTACAAAGTTCGTTTTGGATGGACAAAGTTAGTTGAAATAGACAGTTTTTGCATGAAAACTCATTCCTGGTGGAACTTCATAGCAAAGTACAAAGTTCGTTTTGGATGGACAAAGTTAGTTGAAATAGACAGTTTTTGCATAAAAACTCATTCCTGGTGGAACTTCATAGCAAAGTACAAAGTTCGTTTTGGATGGACGATTTAAGTTGAAATAGACAGTTTTTGTATGAAAACTCATTCCTGGTGGAACTTCATAGTAAAGTACAAAGTTCGTTTTGGATGGACAAAGTTAGTTGAAATAGACAGTTTTTGCATGAAAACTCATTCCAGGTGGAACTTCATAGCAAAGTACAAAGTTCGTTTTGGATGGATCAATTTAGTTGAAATAGACAGTTTTTGCATGAAAACTCATTCCTGGTGGAACTTCATAGCAAAGTACAAAGTTCGTTTTGGATGGACAAAGTTAGTTGAAATAGACAGTTTTTGCATGAAAACTCATTCCTGGTGGAACTTCATAGCAAAGTACAAAGTTCGTTTTGGATGGACAAAGTTAGTTGAAATAGACAGTTTTTGCATGAAAACTCATTCCTGGTGGAACTTCATAGCAAAGTACAAAGTTCGTTTTGGATGGACAAAGTTAGTTGAAATAGACAGTTTTTGCATGAAAACTCATTCCTGGTGGAACTTCATAGCAAAGTACAAAGTTCGTTTTGGATGGACAAAGTTAGTTGAAATAGACAGTTTTTGCATGAAAACTCATTCCTGGTGGAACTTCATAGCAAAGTACAAAGTTCGTTTTGGATGGACAAAGTTAGTTGAAATAGACAGTTTTTGCATGAAAACTCATTCCTGGTGGAACTTCATAGCAAAGTACAAAGTTCGTTTTGGATGGACAAAGTTAGTTGAAATAGACAGTTTTTGCATGAAAACTCATTCCTGGTGGAACTTCATAGCAAAGTACAAAGTTCGTTTTGGATTTACAAAGTTAGTTGAAATAGACAGTTTTTGCATGAAAACTCATTCCAGGTGGAACTTCATAGCAAAGTACAAAGTTCGTTTTGGATTTACAAAGTTAGTTGAAATAGACAGTTTTTGCATGAAAACTCATTCCTGGTGGAACTTCATAGCAAAGTACAAAGTTCGTATCGGATGGACGAATTTAGTTGAAATAGACAGTTTTTGCATGAAAACTCATTCCTGGTGGAACTTCATAGCAAAGTACAAAGTTCGTATCGGATGGACGAATTCAGTTGAAATAGACAGTTTTTGCATGAAAACTCATTCCTGGTGGAACTTCATAGCAAAGTACAAAGTTCGTTTTGGATGGACAAAGTTAGTTGAAATAGACAGTTTTTGCATGAAAACTCATTCCTGGTGGAACTCATAGCAAAGTACAAAGTTCGTTTTGGATGGACAAAGTTAGTTAAAATAGACAGTTTTTGCATAAAAACTCATTCCTGGTGGAACTTCATAGCAAAGTACAAAGTTCGTTTTGGATGGATCAATTTAGTTTAAGTAGACAGTTCTTGCATGAAAACTCATTCCTGGTAGAACTTCATAGCAAAGTACAAAGTTCGTATCGGATGGACGAATTTAGTTGAAATAGACAGTTTTTGCATGAAAACTCATTCCTGGTGGAACTTCATAGCAAAGTACAAAGTTCGTATCGGATGGACGAATTAAGTTGAAATAGACAGTTTTTGCATGAAAACTCATTCCTGGTGGAACTTCATAGCAAAGTACAAAATTCGTTTCGGATGGATCAATTTAGTTGAAATAGACAGTTTTTGCATGAAAACTCATTCCTGGTGGAACTTCATAGCAAAGTACAAAGTTCGTTTTGGATGGACAAAGTTATTTGAAATAGACAGTTTTTGCATGAAAACTCATTCCTGGTGGAACTTCATAGCAAAGTACAAAGTTCGTTTTGAATGGACAAAGTTAGTTGAAATAGACAGTTTTTGCATGAAAACTCATTCCTGGTGGAACTTCATAGCAAAGTACAAAGTTCGTTTTGGATGGACAAAGTTAGTTGAAATAGACAGTTTTTGCATGAAAACTCATTCCTGGTGGAACTTCATAGCAAAGTACAAAGTTCGTTTTGGATGGACAAAGTTAGTTGAAATAGACAGTTTTTGCATAAAAACTCATTCCTGGTGGAACTTCATAGCAAAGTACAAAGTTCGTTTTGGATGGACGAATTAAGTTGAAATAGACAGTTTTTGCATGAAAACTCATTCCTGGTGGAACTTCATAGCAAAGTACAAAGTTCGTTTTGGATGGACAAAGTTAGTTGAAATAGACAGTTTTTGCATAAAAACTCATTCCTGGTGGAACTTCATAGCAAAGTACAAAGTTCGTTTTGGATGGACAAAGTTAGTTGAAATAGACAGTTTTTGCATAAAAACTCATTCCTGGTGGAACTTCATAGCAAAGTACAAAGTTCGTTTTGGATGGACGAATTAAGTTGAAATAGACAGTTTTTGTATAAAAACTCATTCCTGGTGGAACTTCATAGTAATTTCACTTCATAGGAACTTCATTTTGGATGGACAAAGTTAGTTGAAATAGATAATTTTTGCATGAAAACTCATTCCTGGTGGAACTTCATAGCAAAGTACAAAGTTCGTTTTGGATGGATCAATTTAGTTGAAATAGACAGTTTTTGCATAAAAACTCATTCCTGGTGGAACTTCATAGCAAAGTACAAAGTTCGTTTTGGATGGATCAATTTAGTTGAAATAGACAGTTTATGCATGAAAACTCATTCCTGGTGGAACTTCATAGCAAAGTACAAAGTTCGTTTTGGATGGACAAAGTTAGTTGAAATAGACAGTTTTTGCATGAAAACTCATTCCTGGTGGAACTTCATAGCAAAGTACAAAGTTCGTTTTGGATGGACAAAGTTAGTTGAAATAGACAGTTTTTGCATGAAAACTCATTCCTGGTGGAACTTCATAGCAAAGTACAAAGTTCGTTTTGGATGGATCAATTTAGTTGAAATAGACAGTTTTTGCATGAAAACTCATTCCTGGTGGAACTTCATAGCAAAGTACAAAGTTCGTTTTGGATGGATGAATTTAGTTGAAATAGACAGTTTTTGCATGAAAACTCATTCCTGGTGGAACTTCATAGCAAAGTACAAAGTTCGTTTTGGATGGACAAAGTTAGTTGAAATAGACAGTTTTTGCATAAAAACTCATTCCTGGTGGAACTTCATAGCAAAGTACAAAGTTCGTTTTGGATGGACAAAGTTAGTTGAAATAGACAGTTTTTGCATGAAAACTCATTCCTGGTGGAACTTCATAGCAAAGTACAAAGTTCGTTTTGGATGGATCAATTTAGTTGAAATAGACAGTTTTTGCATGAAAACTCATTCCTGGTGGAACTTCATAGCAAAGTACAAAGTTCGTTTTGGATGGACAAAGTTAGTTGAAATAGACAGTTTTTGCATAAAAACTCATTCCTGGTGGAACTTCATAGCAAAGTACAAAGTTCGTCTTGGATGGATCAATTTAGTTGAAATAGACAGTTTATGCATGAAAACTCATTCCTGGTGGAACTTCATAGCAAAGTACAAAGTTCGTTTTGGATGGACAAAGTTAGTTGAAATAGACAGTTTTTGCATGAAAACTCATTCCTGGTGGAACTTCATAGCAAAGTACAAAGTTCGTTTTGGATGGACAAAGTTAGTTGAAATAGACAGTTTTTGCATGAAAACTCATTCCTGGTGGAACTTCATAGCAAAGTACAAAGTTCGTTTTGGATGGACGAATTAAGTTGAAATAGACAGTTTTTGCATGAAAACTCATTCCTGGTGGAACTTCATAGCAAAGTACAAAGTTCGTTTTGGATGGATCAATTTAGTTGAAATAGACAGTTTTTGCATGAAAACTCATTCCTGGTGGAACTTCATAGCAAAGTACAAAGTTCGTTTTGGATGGACAAAGTTAGTTGAAATAGATAATTTTTGCATGAAAACTCATTCCTGGTGGAACTTCATAGCAAAGTACAAAGTTCGTTTTGGATGGACAAAGTTAGTTGAAATAGACAGTTTTTGCATGAAAACTCATTCCTGGTGGAACTTCATAGCAAAGTACAAAGTTCGTTTTGGATTTACAAAGTTAGTTGAAATAGACAGTTTTTGCATGAAAACTCATTCCTGGTGGAACTTCATAGCAAAGTACAAAGTTCGTTTTGGATGGATCAATTTAGTTGAAATAGACAGTTTTTGCATAAAAACTCATTCCTGGTGGAACTTCATAGCAAAGTACAAAGTTCGTTTTGGATGGACAAAGTTAGTTGAAATAGACAGTTTTTGCATGAAAACTCATTCCTGGTGGAACTTCATAGCAAAGTACAAAGTTCGTTTTGGATGGACAAAGTTAGTTGAAATAGACAGTTTTTGCATGAAAACTCATTCCTGGTGGAACTTCATAGCAAAGTACAAAGTTCGTTTTGGATGGACAAAGTTAGTTGAAATAGATAATTTTTGCATGAAAACTCATTCCTGGTGGAACTTCATAGCAAAGTACAAAGTTCGTTTTGGATGGACAAAGTTAGTTGAAATAGACAGTTTTTGCATAAAAACTCATTCCAGGTGGAACTTCATAGCAAAGTACAAAGTTCGTTTTGGATTTACAAAGTTAGTTGAAATAGACAGTTTTTGCATGAAAACTCATTCCTGGTGGAACTTCATAGCAAAGTACAAAGTTCGTATCGGATGGACGAATTTAGTTGAAATAGACAGTTTTTGCATGAAAACTCATTCCTGGTGGAACTTCATAGCAAAGTACAAAATTCGTATCGGATGGACGAATTTAGTTGAAATAGACAGTTTTTGCATGAAAACTCATTCCTGGTGGAACTTCATAGCAAAGTACAAAGTTCGTTTTGGATGGACAAAGTTAGTTGAAATAGACAGTTTTTGCATGAAATTCATTCCTGGTGGAACTTCATAGCAAAGTACAAAGTTCGTTTTGGATGGACAAAGTTAGTTGAAATAGACAGTTTTTGCATGAAAACTCATTCCTGGTGGAACTTCATAGCAAAGTACAAAGTTCGTTTTGGATGGACAAAGTTAGTTGAAATAGACAGTTTTTGCATAAAAACTCATTCCTGGTGGAACTTCATAGCAAAGTACAAAGTTCGTTTTGGATGGACGAATTAAGTTGAAATAGACAGTTTTTGCATGAAAACTCATTCCTGGTGGAACTTCATAGCAAAGTACAAAGTTCGTTTTGGATGGACAAAGTTAGTTGAAATAGACAGTTTTTGCATGAAAACTCATTCCTGGTGGAACTTCATAGCAAAGTACAAAGTTCGTTTTGGATGGACAAAGTTAGTTGAAATAGACAGTTTTTGCATAAAAACTCATTCCTGGTGGAACTTCATAGCAAAGTACAAAGTTCGTTTTGGATGGACGAAGTAAGTTGAAATAGACAGTTTTTGTATGAAAACTCATTCCTGGTGGAACTTCATAGTAAAGTACAAAGTTCGTTTTGGATGGACAAAGTTAGTTGAAATAGACAGTTTTAGCATGAAAACTCATTCCAGGTGGAACTTCATAGCAAAGTACAAAGTTCGTTTTGGATGGATCAATTTAGTTGAAATAGACAGTTTTTGCATGAAAACTCATTCCTGGTGGAACTTCATAGCAAAGTACAAAGTTCGTTTTGGATGGACAAAGTTAGTTGAAAAAGACAGTTTTTGCATGAAAACTCATTCCTGGTAGAACTTCATAGCAAAGTACAAAGTTCGTTTTGGATGGACAAAGTTAGTTGAAATAGACAGTTTTTGCATGAAAACTCATTCCTGGTGGAACTTCATAGCAAAGTACAAAGTTCGTTTTGGATGGACAAAGTTAGTTGAAATAGACAGTTTTTGCATAAAAACTCATTCCTGGTGGAACTTCATAGCAAAGTACAAAGTTCGTTTTGGATGGACAAAGTTAGTTGAAATAGACAGTTTTTGCATGAAAACTCATTCCTGGTGGAACTTCATAGCAAAGTACAAAGTTCGTTTTGGATGGACAAAGTTAGTTGAAATAGATAATTTTTGCATGAAAACTCATTCCTGGTGGAACTTCATAGCAAAGTACAAAGTTCGTATCGGATGTACGAATTAAGTTGAAATAGACAGTTTTTGCATGAAAACTCATTCCTGGTGGAACTTCATAGCAAAGTACAAAGTTCGTTTTGGATGGACAAAGTTAGTTGAAATAGACAGTTTTTGCATGAAAACTCATTCCTGGTGGAACTTCATAGCAAAGTACAAAGTTCGTTTTGGATGGACAAAGTTAGTTGAAATAGACAGTTTTTGCATGAAAACTCATTCCTGGTGGAACTTCATAGCAAAGTACAAAGTTCGTTTTGGATGGACAAAGTTAGTTGAAATAGACAGTTTTTGCATAAAAACTCATTCCTGGTGGAACTTCATAGTAAAGTACAAAGTTCGTTTTGGATGGACAAAGTTAGTTGAAATAGACAGTTTTAGCATGATAACTCATTCCTGGTGGAACTTCATAGCAAAGTACAAAGTTCGTTTTGGATGGACAAAGTTAGTTGAAATAGACAGTTTTTGCATGAAAACTCATTCCTGGTGGAACTTCATAGCAAAGTACAAAGTTCGTTTTGGATGGACAAAGTTAGTTGAAAAAGACAGTTTTTGCATGAAAACTCATTCCTGGTAGAACTTCATAGCAAAGTACAAAGTTCGTTTTGGATGGACAAAGTTAGTTGAAATAGACAGTTTTTGCATGAAAACTCATTCCTGGTGGAACTTCATAGCAAAGTACAAAGTTCGTTTTGGATTTACAAAGTTAGTTGAAATAGACAGTTTTTGCATGAAAACTCATTCCAGGTGGAACTTCATAGCAAAGTACAAAGTTCGTTTTGGATTTACAAAGTTAGTTGAAATAGACAGTTTTTGCATGAAAACTCATTCCTGGTGGAACTTCATAGCAAAGTACAAAGTTCGTTTTGGATGGACAAAGTTAGTTGAAATAGACAGTTTTTGCATGAAAACTCATTCCTGGTGGAACTTCATAGCAAAGTACAAAGTTCGTTTTGGATGGACAAAGTTAGTTGAAATAGACAGTTTTTGCATAAAAACTCATTCCTGGTGGAACTTCATAGCAAAGTACAAAGTTCGTTTTGGATGGACAAAGTTAGTTGAAATAGACAGTTTTTGCATGAAAACTCATTCCTGGTGGAACTTCATAGCAAAGTACAAAGTTCGTTTTGGATGGACAAAGTTAGTTGAAATAGATAATTTTTGCATGAAAACTCATTCCTGGTGGAACTTCATAGCAAAGTACAAAGTTCGTTTTGGATTTACAAAGTTAGTTGAAATAGACAGTTTTTGCATGAAAACTCATTCCAGGTGGAACTTCATAGCAAAGTACAAAGTTCGTTTTGGATTTACAAAGTTAGTTGAAATAGACAGTTTTTGCATGAAAACTCATTCCTGGTGGAACTTCATAGCAAAGTACAAAGTTCGTATCGGATGGACGAATTTAGTTGAAATAGACAGTTTTTGCATGAAAACTCATTCCTGGTGGAACTTCATAGCAAAGTACAAAGTTCGTTTTGGATGGACAAAGTTAGTTGAAATAGACAGTTTTTGCATGAAAACTCATTCCTGGTGGAACTTCATAGCAAAGTACAAAGTTCGTTTTGGATGGACAAAGTTAGTTGAAATAGACAGTTTTTGCATGAAAACTCATTCCTGGTGGAACTTCATAGCAAAGTACAAAGTTCGTTTTGGATGGACAAAGTTAGTTGAAATAGACAGTTTTTGCATGAAAACTCATTCCTGGTGGAACTTCATAGCAAAGTACAAAGTTCGTTTTGGATGGACAAAGTTAGTTGAAATAGACAGTTTTTGCATAAAAACTCATTCCTGGTGGAACTTCATAGCAAAGTACAAAGTTCGTTTTGGATGGACAAAGTTAGTTGAAATAGACAGTTTTTGCATGAAAACTCATTCCTGGTGGAACTTCATAGCAAAGTACAAAGTTCGTTTTGGATGGACAAAGTTAGTTGAAATAGATAATTTTTGCATGAAAACTCATTCCTGGTGGAACTTCATAGCAAAGTACAAAGTTCGTTTTGGATTTACAAAGTTAGTTAAAATAGACAGTTTTTGCATAAAAACTCATTCCTGGTGGAACTTCATAGCAAAGTACAAAGTTCGTTTTGGATGGATCAATTTAGTTGAAATAGACAGTTTATGCATGAAAACTCATTCCTGGTGGAACTTCATAGCAAAGTACAAAGTTCGTTTTGGATGGACAAAGTTAGTTGAAATAGATAATTTTTGCATGAAAACTCATTCCTGGTGGAACTTCATAGCAAAGTACAAAGTTCGTTTTGGATGGACAAAGTTAGTTGAAATAGACAGTTTTTGCATGAAAACTCATTCCTGGTGGAACTTCATAGCAAAGTACAAAGTTCGTTTTGGATTTACAAAGTTAGTTGAAATAGACAGTTTTTGCATGAAAACTCATTCCTGGTGGAACTTCATAGCAAAGTACAAAGTTCGTTTTGGATGGACAAAGTTAGTTGAAATAGACAGTTTTTGCATGAAAACTCATTCCTGGTGGAACTTCATAGCAAAGTACAAAGTTCGTTTTGGATGGATCAATTTAGTTGAAATAGACAGTTTATGCATGAAAACTCATTCCTGGTGGAACTTCATAGCAAAGTACAAAGTTCGTTTTGGATGGACAAAGTTAGTTGAAATAGACAGTTTTTGCATGAAAACTCATTCCTGGTGGAACTTCATAGCAAAGTACAAAGTTCGTTTTGGATGGACAAAGTTAGTTGAAATAGACAGTTTTTGCATGAAAACTCATTCCTGGTGGAACTTCATAGCAAAGTACAAAGTTCGTTTTGAATGGACGAATTAAGTTGAAATAGACAGTTTTTGCATGAAAACTCATTCCTGGTGGAACTTCATAGCAAAGTACAAAGTTCGTTTTGGATGGACAAAGTTAGTTGAAATAGATAATTTTTGCATGAAAACTCATTCCTGGTGGAACTTCATAGCAAAGTACAAAGTTCGTTTTGGATTTACAAAGTTAGTTGAAATAGACAGTTTTTGCATAAAAACTCATTCCTGGTGGAACTTCATAGCAAAGTACAAAGTTCGTTTTGGATGGATCAATTTAGTTGAAATAGACAGTTTATGCATGAAAACTCATTCCTGGTGGAACTTCATAGCAAAGTACAAAGTTCGTTTTGGATGGACAAAGTTAGTGAAATAGATAATTTTTGCATGAAAACTCATTCCTGGTGGAACTTCATAGCAAAGTACAAAGTTCGTTTTGGATGGACAAAGTTAGTTGAAATAGACAGTTTTTGCATAAAAACTCATTCCTGGTGGAACTTCATAGCAAAGTACAAAGTTCGTTTTGGATGGACGAATTAAGTTGAAATAGACAGTTTTTGCATGAAAACTCATTCCTGGTGGAACTTCATAGCAAAGTACAAAGTTCGTTTTGGATGGACAAAGTTAGTTGAAATAGACAGTTTTTGCATGAAAACTCATTCCTGGTGGAACTTCATAGCAAAGTACAAAGTTCGTTTTGGATGGACAAAGTTAGTTGAAATAGACAGTTTTTGCATGAAAACTCATTCCTGGTGGAACTTCATAGCAAAGTACAAAGTTCGTTTTGGATGGACAAAGTTAGTTGAAATAGACAGTTTTTGCATGAAAACTCATTCCTGGTGGAACTTCATAGCAAAGTACAAAGTTCGTTTTGGATGGACAAAGTTAGTTGAAATAGACAGTTTTTGCATAAAAACTCATTCCTGGTGGAACTTCATAGCAAAGTACAAAGTTCGTTTTGGATGGACGAATTAAGTTGAAATAGACAGTTTTTGTATGAAAACTCATTCCTGGTGGAACTTCATAGTAATTTCACTTCATAGGAACTTCATTTTGGATGGACAAAGTTAGTTGAAATAGATAATTTTTGCATGAAAACTCATTCCTGGTGGAACTTCATAGCAAAGTACAAAGTTCGTTTTGGATGGATCAATTTAGTTGAAATAGACAGTTTTTGCATAAAAACTCATTCCTGGTGGAACTTCATAGCAAAGTACAAAGTTCGTTTTGGATGGATCAATTTAGTTGAAATAGACAGTTTATGCATGAAAACTCATTCCTGGTGGAACTTCATAGCAAAGTACAAAGTTCGTTTTGGATGGACAAAGTTAGTTGAAATAGACAGTTTTTGCATGAAAACTCATTCCTGGTGGAACTTCATAGCAAAGTACAAAGTTCGTTTTGGATGGACAAAGTTAGTTGAAATAGACAGTTTTTGCATGAAAACTCATTCCTGGTGGAACTTCATAGCAAAGTACAAAGTTCGTTTTGGATGGACAAAGTTAGTTGAAATAGACAGTTTTTGCATGAAAACTCATTCCTGGTGGAACTTCATAGCAAAGTACAAAGTTCGTTTTGGATGGACAAAGTTAGTTGAAATAGACAGTTTTTGCATGAAAACTCATTCCTGGTGGAACTTCATAGCAAAGTACAAAGTTCGTTTTGGATGGACAAAGTTAGTTGAAATAGACAGTTTTTGCATAAAAACTCATTCCTGGTGGAACTTCATAGCAAAGTACAAAGTTCGTTTTGGATGGACAAAGTTAGTTGAAATAGACAGTTTTTGCATGAAAACTCATTCCTGGTGGAACTTCATAGCAAAGTACAAAGTTCGTTTTGGATGGATCAATTTAGTTGAAATAGACAGTTTTTGCATGAAAACTCATTCCTGGTGGAACTTCATAGCAAAGTACAAAGTTCGTTTTGGATGGACAAAGTTAGTTGAAATAGACAGTTTTTGCATGAAAACTCATTCCTGGTGGAACTTCATAGCAAAGTACAAAGTTCGTCTTGGATGGATCAATTTAGTTGAAATAGACAGTTTATGCATGAAAACTCATTCCTGGTGGAACTTCATAGCAAAGTACAAAGTTCGTTTTGGATGGACAAAGTTAGTTGAAATAGACAGTTTTTGCATGAAAACTCATTCCTGGTGGAACTTCATAGCAAAGTACAAAGTTCGTTTTGGATGGACAAAGTTAGTTGAAATAGACAGTTTTTGCATGAAAACTCATTCCTGGTGGAACTTCATAGCAAAGTACAAAGTTCGTTTTGGATGGACGAATTAAGTTGAAATAGACAGTTTTTGCATGAAAACTCATTCCTGGTGGAACTTCATAGCAAAGTACAAAGTTCGTTTTGGATGGATCAATTTAGTTGAAATAGACAGTTTTTGCATGAAAACTCATTCCTGGTGGAACTTCATAGCAAAGTACAAAGTTCGTTTTGGATGGACAAAGTTAGTTGAAATAGATAATTTTTGCATGAAAACTCATTCCTGGTGGAACTTCATAGCAAAGTACAAAGTTCGTTTTGGATGGACAAAGTTAGTTGAAATAGACAGTTTTTGCATGAAAACTCATTCCTGGTGGAACTTCATAGCAAAGTACAAAGTTCGTTTTGGATTTACAAAGTTAGTTGAAATAGACAGTTTTTGCATGAAAACTCATTCCTGGTGGAACTTCATAGCAAAGTACAAAGTTCGTTTTGGATGGATCAATTTAGTTGAAATAGACAGTTTTTGCATAAAAACTCATTCCTGGTGGAACTTCATAGCAAAGTACAAAGTTCGTTTTGGATGGACAAAGTTAGTTGAAATAGACAGTTTTTGCATGAAAACTCATTCCTGGTGGAACTTCATAGCAAAGTACAAAGTTCGTTTTGGATGGACAAAGTTAGTTGAAATAGACAGTTTTTGCATGAAAACTCATTCCTGGTGGAACTTCATAGCAAAGTACAAAGTTCGTTTTGGATGGACAAAGTTAGTTGAAATAGATAATTTTTGCATGAAAACTCATTCCTGGTGGAACTTCATAGCAAAGTACAAAGTTCGTTTTGGATGGACAAAGTTAGTTGAAATAGACAGTTTTTGCATAAAAACTCATTCCTGGTGGAACTTCATAGCAAAGTACAAAGTTCGTTTTGGATGGACAAAGTTAGTTGAAATAGACAGTTTTTGCATGAAAACTCATTCCAGGTGGAACTTCATAGCAAAGTACAAAGTTCGTTTTGGATTTACAAAGTTAGTTGAAATAGACAGTTTTTGCATGAAAACTCATTCCTGGTGGAACTTCATAGCAAAGTACAAAGTTCGTATCGGATGGACGAATTTAGTTGAAATAGACAGTTTTTGCATGAAAACTCATTCCTGGTGGAACTTCATAGCAAAGTACAAAATTCGTATCGGATGGACGAATTTAGTTGAAATAGACAGTTTTTGCATGAAAACTCATTCCTGGTGGAACTTCATAGCAAAGTACAAAGTTCGTTTTGGATGGACAAAGTTAGTTGAAATAGACAGTTTTTGCATGAAAACTCATTCCTGGTGGAACTTCATAGCAAAGTACAAAGTTCGTTTTGGATGGACAAAGTTAGTTGAAATAGACAGTTTTTGCATGAAAACTCATTCCTGGTGGAACTTCATAGCAAAGTACAAAGTTCGTTTTGGATGGACAAAGTTAGTTGAAATAGACAGTTTTTGCATAAAAACTCATTCCTGGTGGAACTTCATAGCAAAGTACAAAGTTCGTTTTGGATGGACGAATTAAGTTGAAATAGACAGTTTTTGCATGAAAACTCATTCCTGGTGGAACTTCATAGCAAAGTACAAAGTTCGTTTTGGATGGACAAAGTTTGTTGAAATAGACAGTTTTTGCATGAAAACTCATTCCTGGTGGAACTTCATAGCAAAGTACAAAGTTCGTTTTGGATGGACAAAGTTAGTTGAAATAGACAGTTTTTGCATAAAAACTCATTCCTGGTGGAACTTCATAGCAAAGTACAAAGTTCGTTTTGGATGGACGAAGTAAGTTGAAATAGACAGTTTTTGTATGAAAACTCATTCCTGGTGGAACTTCATAGTAAAGTACAAAGTTCGTTTTGGATGGACAAAGTTAGTTGAAATAGACAGTTTTTGCATGAAAACTCATTCCAGGTGGAACTTCATAGCAAAGTACAAAGTTCGTTTTGGATGGATCAATTTAGTTGAAATAGACAGTTTTTGCATGAAAACTCATTCCTGGTGGAACTTCATAGCAAAGTACAAAGTTCGTTTTGGATGGACAAAGTTAGTTGAAATAGACAGTTTTTGCATGAAAACTCATTCCTGGTAGAACTTCATAGCAAAGTACAAAGTTCGTTTTGGATGGACAAAGTTAGTTGAAATAGACAGTTTTTGCATGAAAACTCATTCCTGGTGGAACTTCATAGCAAAGTACAAAGTTCGTTTTGGATGGACAAAGTTAGTTGAAATAGACAGTTTTTGCATAAAAACTCATTCCTGGTGGAACTTCATAGCAAAGTACAAAGTTCGTTTTGGATGGACAAAGTTAGTTGAAATAGACAGTTTTTGCATGAAAACTCATTCCTGGTGGAACTTCATAGCAAAGTACAAAGTTCGTTTTGGATGGACAAAGTTAGTTGAAATAGATAATTTTTGCATGAAAACTCATTCCTGGTGGAACTTCATAGCAAAGTACAAAGTTCGTTTTGGATTTACAAAGTTAGTTGAAATAGACAGTTTTTGCATGAAAACTCATTCCAGGTGGAACTTCATAGCAAAGTACAAAGTTCGTTTTGGATTTACAAAGTTAGTTGAAATAGACAGTTTTTGCATGAAAACTCATTCCTGGTGGAACTTCATAGCAAAGTACAAAGTTCGTTTTGGATGGACAAAGTTAGTTGAAATAGACAGTTTTTGCATGAAAACTCATTCCTGGTGGAACTTCATAGCAAAGTACAAAGTTCGTTTTGGATGGACAAAGTTAGTTGAAATAGACAGTTTTTGCATAAAAACTCATTCCTGGTGGAACTTCATAGCAAAGTACAAAGTTCGTTTTGGATGGACAAAGTTAGTTGAAATAGACAGTTTTTGCATGAAAACTCATTCCTGGTGGAACTTCATAGCAAAGTACAAAGTTCGTTTTGGATGGACAAAGTTAGTTGAAATAGATAATTTTTGCATGAAAACTCATTCCTGGTGGAACTTCATAGCAAAGTACAAAGTTCGTTTTGGATTTACAAAGTTAGTTGAAATAGACAGTTTTTGCATGAAAACTCATTCCAGGTGGAACTTCATAGCAAAGTACAAAGTTCGTTTTGGATTTACAAAGTTAGTTGAAATAGACAGTTTTTGCATGAAAACTCATTCCTGGTGGAACTTCATAGCAAAGTACAAAGTTCGTATCGGATGGACGAATTTAGTTGAAATAGACAGTTTTTGCATGAAAACTCATTCCTGGTGGAACTTCATAGCAAAGTACAAAGTTCGTTTTGGATGGACAAAGTTAGTTGAAATAGACAGTTTTTGCATGAAAACCTCATTCCTGGTGGAACTTCATAGCAAAGTACAAAGTTCGTTTTGGATGGACAAAGTTAGTTGAAATAGACAGTTTTTGCATGAAAACTCATTCCTGGTGGAACTTCATAGCAAAGTACAAAGTTCGTTTTGGATGGACAAAGTTAGTTGAAATAGACAGTTTTTGCATGAAAACTCATTCCTGGTGGAACTTCATAGCAAAGTACAAAGTTCGTTTTGGATGGACGAATTAAGTTGAAATAGACAGTTTTTGCATGAAAACTCATTCCTGGTGGAACTTCATAGCAAAGTACAAAGTTCGTTTTGGATGGACAAAGTTAGTTGAAATAGATAATTTTTGCATGAAAACTCATTCCTGGTGGAACTTCATAGCAAAGTACAAAGTTCGTTTTGGATTTACAAAGTTAGTTGAAATAGACAGTTTTTGCATAAAAACTCATTCCTGGTGGAACTTCATAGCAAAGTACAAAGTTCGTTTTGGATGGATCAATTTAGTTGAAATAGACAGTTTATGCATGAAAACTC
This sequence comes from Anopheles moucheti, assembly GCF_943734755.1. Classification (NCBI taxonomy): domain Eukaryota; kingdom Metazoa; phylum Arthropoda; class Insecta; order Diptera; family Culicidae; genus Anopheles; species Anopheles moucheti. The sequence goes on from NW_026453654.1 coordinate 511,459, forward strand.
ATTCCTGGTGGAACTTCATAGCAAAGTACAAAGTTCGTTTTGGATGGACAAAGTTAGTTGAAATAGATAATTTTTGCATGAAAACTCATTCCTGGTGGAACTTCATAGCAAAGTACAAAGTTCGTTTTGGATGGACAAAGTTAGTTGAAATAGACAGTTTTTGCATGAAAACTCATTCCTGGTGGAACTTCATAGCAAAGTACAAAGTTCGTTTTGGATTTACAAAGTTAGTTGAAATAGACAGTTTTTGCATGAAAACTCATTCCTGGTGGAACTTCATAGCAAAGTACAAAGTTCGTTTTGGATGGACAAAGTTAGTTGAAATAGACAGTTTTTGCATGAAAACTCATTCCTGGTGGAACTTCATAGCAAAGTACAAAGTTCGTTTTGGATGGATCAATTTAGTTGAAATAGACAGTTTTTGCATGAAAACTCATTCCTGGTGGAACTTCATAGCAAAGTACAAAGTTCGTTTTGGATGGACAAAGTTAGTTGAAATAGACAGTTTTTGCATGAAAACTCATTCCTGGTGGAACTTCATAGCAAAGTACAAAGTTCGTTTTGGATGGACAAAGTTAGTTGAAATAGACAGTTTTTGCATGAAAACTCATTCCTGGTGGAACTTCATAGCAAAGTACAAAGTTCGTTTTGGATGGACAAAGTTAGTTGAAATAGATAATTTTTGCATGAAAACTCATTCCTGGTGGAACTTCATAGCAAAGTACAAAGTTCGTTTTGGATGGATCAATTTAGTTGAAATAGACAGTTTTTGCATAAAAACTCATTCCTGGTGGAACTTCATAGCAAAGTACAAAGTTCGTTTTGGATGGACAAAGTTAGTTGAAATAGACAGTTTTTGCATGAAAACTCATTCCAGGTGGAACTTCATAGCAAAGTACAAAGTTCGTTTTGGATTTACAAAGTTAGTTGAAATAGACAGTTTTTGCATGAAAACTCATTCCTGGTGGAACTTCATAGCAAAGTACAAAGTTCGTTTTGGAAGGACAAAGTTAGTTGAAATAGATAATTTTTGCATGAAAACTCATTCCTGGTGGAACTTCATAGCAAAGTACAAAGTTCGTTTTGGATGGACAAAGTTAGTTGAAATAGACAGTTTTTGCATAAAAACTCATTCCTGGTGGAACTTCATAGCAAAGTACAAAGTTCGTTTTGGATGGACAAAGTTAGTTGAAAAAGACAGTTTTTGCATGAAAACTCATTCCTGGTGGAACTTCATAGCAAAGTACAAAGTTCGTTTTGGATGGACAAAGTTAGTTGAAATAGATAATTTTTGCATGAAAACTCATTCCTGGTGGAACTTCATAGCAAAGTACAAAGTTCGTTTTGGATGGACAAAGTTAGTTGAAATAGACAGTTTTTGCATAAAAACTCATTCCTGGTGGAACTTCATAGCAAAGTACAAAGTTCGTTTTGGATGGACAAAGTTAGTTGAAAAAGACAGTTTTTGCATGAAAACTCATTCCTGGTGGAACTTCATAGCAAAGTACAAAGTTCGTTTTGGATGGACAAAGTTAGTTGAAATAGATAATTTTTGCATGAAAACTCATTCCTGGTGGAACTTCATAGCAAAGTACAAAGTTCGTTTTGGATGGATCAATTTAGTTGAAATAGACAGTTTTTGCATAAAAACTCATTCCTGGTGGAACTTCATAGCAAAGTACAAAGTTCGTTTTGGATGGACAAAGTTAGTTGAAAAAGACAGTTTTTGCATGAAATCTCATTCCTGGTGGAACTTCATAGCAAAGTACAAAGTTCGTTTTGGATGGACAAAGTTAGTTGAAATAGATAATTTTTGCATGAAAACTCATTCCTGGTGGAACTTCATAGCAAAGTACAAAGTTCGTTTTGGATTTACAAAGTTAGTTGAAATAGATAATTTTTGCATGAAAACTCATTCCTGGTGGAACTTCATAGCAAAGTACAAAGTTCGTTTTGGATGGATCAATTTAGTTGAAATAGACAGTTTTTGCATAAAAACTCATTCCTGGTGGAACTTCATAGCAAAGTACAAAGTTCGTTTTGGATGGACAAAGTTAGTTGAAATAGATAATTTTTGCATGAAAACTCATTCCTGGTGGAACTTCATAGTAAAGTACAAAGTTCGTTTTGGATGGACAAAGTTAGTTGAAATAGACAGTTTTTGCATGAAAACTCATTCCAGGTGGAACTTCATAGCAAAGTACAAAGTTCGTTTTGGATGGATCAATATAGTTGAAATAGACAGTTTTTGCATGAAAACTCATTCCTGGTGGAACTTCATAGCAAAGTACAAAGTTCGTTTTGGATGGACAAAGTTAGTTGAAATAGACAGTTTTTGCATGAAAACTCATTCCTGGTAGAACTTCATAGCAAAGTACAAAGTTCGTTTTGGATGGACAAAGTTAGTTGAAATAGACAGTTTTTGCATGAAAACTCATTCCTGGTGGAACTTCATAGCAAAGTACAAAGTTCGTTTTGGATGGACAAAGTTAGTTGAAATAGACAGTTTTTGCATAAAAACTCATTCCTGGTGGAACTTCATAGCAAAGTACAAAGTTCGTTTTGGATGGACAAAGTTAGTTGAAATAGACAGTTTTTGCATGAAAACTCATTCCTGGTGGAACTTCATAGCAAAGTACAAAGTTCGTTTTGGATGGACAAAGTTAGTTGAAATAGATAATTTTTGCATGAAAACTCATTCCTGGTGGAACTTCATAGCAAAGTACAAAGTTCGTTTTGGATTTACAAAGTTAGTTGAAATAGACAGTTTTTGCATGAAAACTCATTCCAGGTGGAACTTCATAGCAAAGTACAAAGTTCGTTTTGGATTTACAAAGTTAGTTGAAATAGACAGTTTTTGCATGAAAACTCATTCCTGGTGGAACTTCATAGCAAAGTACAAAGTTCGTTTTGGATGGACAAAGTTAGTTGAAATAGACAGTTTTTGCATGAAAACTCATTCCTGGTGGAACTTCATAGCAAAGTACAAAGTTCGTTTTGGATGGACAAAGTTAGTTGAAATAGACAGTTTTTGCATAAAAACTCATTCCTGGTGGAACTTCATAGCAAAGTACAAAGTTCGTTTTGGATGGACAAAGTTAGTTGAAATAGACAGTTTTTGCATGAAAACTCATTCCTGGTGGAACTTCATAGCAAAGTACAAAGTTCGTTTTGGATGGACAAAGTTAGTTGAAATAGATAATTTTTGCATGAAAACTCATTCCTGGTGGAACTTCATAGCAAAGTACAAAGTTCGTTTTGGATTTACAAAGTTAGTTGAAATAGACAGTTTTTGCATGAAAACTCATTCCTGGTGGAACTTCATAGCAAAGTACAAAGTTCGTTTTGGATTTACAAAGTTAGTTGAAATAGACAGTTTTTGCATGAAAACTCATTCCTGGTGGAACTTCATAGCAAAGTACAAAGTTCGTATCGGATGGACGAATTTAGTTGAAATAGACAGTTTTTGCATGAAAACTCATTCCTGGTGGAACTTCATAGCAAAGTACAAAGTTCGTTTTGGATGGACAAAGTTAGTTGAAATAGACAGTTTTTGCATGAAAACTCATTCCTGGTGGAACTTCATAGCAAAGTACAAAGTTCGTTTTGGATGGACAAAGTTAGTTGAAATAGACAGTTTTTGCATGAAAACTCATTCCTGGTGGAACTTCATAGCAAAGTACAAAGTTCGTTTTGGATGGACAAAGTTAGTTGAAATAGACAGTTTTTGCATGAAAACTCATTCCTGGTGGAACTTCATAGCAAAGTACAAAGTTCGTTTTGGATGGACAAAGTTAGTTGAAATAGACAGTTTTTGCATAAAAACTCATTCCTGGTGGAACTTCATAGCAAAATACAAAGTTCGTTTTGGATGGACAAAGTTAGTTGAAATAGACAGTTTTTGCATGAAAACTCATTCCTGGTGGAACTTCATAGCAAAGTACAAAGTTCGTTTTGGATGGACAAAGTTAGTTGAAATAGATAATTTTTGCATGAAAACTCATTCCTGGTGGAACTTCATAGCAAAGTACAAAGTTCGTTTTGGATTTACAAAGTTAGTTGAAATAGACAGTTTTTGCATAAAAACTCATTCCTGGTGGAACTTCATAGCAAAGTACAAAGTTCGTTTTGGATGGATCAATTTAGTTGAAATAGACAGTTTATGCATGAAAACTCATTCCTGGTGGAACTTCATAGCAAAGTACAAAGTTCGTTTTGGATGGACAAAGTTAGTTGAAATAGATAATTTTTGCATGAAAACTCATTCCTGGTGGAACTTCATAGCAAAGTACAAAGTTCGTTTTGGATGGACAAAGTTAGTTGAAATAGACAGTTTTTACATGAAAACTCATTCCTGGTGGAACTTCATAGCAAAGTACAAAGTTCGTTTTGGATTTACAAAGTTAGTTGAAATAGACAGTTTTTGCATGAAAACTCATTCCTGGTGGAACTTCATAGCAAAGTACAAAGTTCGTTTTGGATGGACAAAGTTAGTTGAAATAGACAGTTTTTGCATGAAAACTCATTCCTGGTGGAACTTCATAGCAAAGTACAAAGTTCGTTTTGGATGGATCAATTTAGTTGAAATAGACAGTTTATGCATGAAAACTCATTCCTGGTGGAACTTCATAGCAAAGTACAAAGTTCGTTTTGGATGGACAAAGTTAGTTGAAATAGACAGTTTTTGCATGAAAACTCATTCCTGGTGGAACTTCATAGCAAAGTACAAAGTTCGTTTTGGATGGACAAAGTTAGTTGAAATAGACAGTTTTTGCATGAAAACTCATTCCTGGTGGAACTTCATAGCAAAGTACAAAGTTCGTTTTGGATGGACGAATTAAGTTGAAATAGACAGTTTTTGCATGAAAACTCATTCCTGGTGGAACTTCATAGCAAAGTACAAAGTTCGTTTTGGATGGACAAAGTTAGTTGAAATAGATAATTTTTGCATGAAAACTCATTCCTGGTGGAACTTCATAGCAAAGTACAAAGTTTCTTTTTGGATTTACAAAGTTAGTTGAAATAGACAGTTTTTGCATAAAAACTCATTCCTGGTGGAACTTCATAGCAAAGTACAAAGTTCGTTTTGGATGGATCAATTTAGTTGAAATAGACAGTTTATGCATGAAAACTCATTCCTGGTGGAACTTCATAGCAAAGTACAAAGTTCGTTTTGGATGGACAAAGTTAGTTAAAATAGATAATTTTTGCATGAAAACTCATTCCTGGTGGAACTTCATAGCAAAGTACAAAGTTCGTTTTGGATGGACAAAGTTAGTTGAAATAGACAGTTTTTGCATGAAAACTCATTCCTGGTGGAACTTCATAGCAAAGTACAAAGTTCGTTTTGGATTTACAAAGTTAGTTGAAATAGACAGTTTTTGCATGAAAACTCATTCCTGGTGGAACTTCATAGCAAAGTACAAAGTTCGTTTTGGATGGACAAAGTTAGTTGAAATAGACAGTTTTTGCATGAAAACTCATTCCTGGTGGAACTTCATAGCAAAGTACAAAGTTCGTTTTGGATGGATCAATTTAGTTGAAATAGACAGTTTTTGCATGAAAACTCATTCCTGGTGGAACTTCATAGCAAAGTACAAAGTTCGTTTTGGATGGACAAAGTTAGTTGAAATAGACAGTTTTTGCATGAAAACTCATTCCTGGTGGAACTTCATAGCAAAGTACAAAGTTCGTTTTGGATGGACAAAGTTAGTTGAAATAGACAGTTTTTGCATGAAAACTCATTCCTGGTGGAACTTCATAGCAAAGTACAAAGTTCGTTTTGGATGGACAAAGTTAGTTGAAATAGATAATTTTTGCATGAAAACTCATTCCTGGTGGAACTTCATAGCAAAGTACAAAGTTCGTTTTGGATGGATCAATTTAGTTGAAATAGACAGTTTTTGCATAAAAACTCATTCCTGGTGGAACTTCATAGCAAAGTACAAAGTTCGTTTTGGATGGACAAAGTTAGTTGAAATAGACAGTTTTTGCATGAAAACTCATTCCTGGTGGAACTTCATAGCAAAGTACAAAGTTCGTTTTGGATGGACAATGTTAGTTGAAATAGACAGTTTTTGCATGAAAACTCATTCCTGGTGGAACTTCATAGCAAAGTACAAAGTTCGTTTTGGATGGACAAAGTTAGTTGAAATAGATAATTTTTGCATGAAAACTCATTCCTGGTGGAACTTCATAGCAAAGTACAAAGTTCGTTTTGGATGGATCAATTTAGTTGAAATAGACAGTTTTTGCATAAAAACTCATTCCTGGTGGAACTTCATAGCAAAGTACAAAGTTCGTTTTGGATGGACAAAGTTAGTTGAAATAGACAGTTTTTGCATGAAAACTCATTCCAGGTGGAACTTCATAGCAAAGTACAAAGTTCGTTTTGGATTTACAAAGTTAGTTGAAATAGACAGTTTTTGCATGAAAACTCATTCCTGGTGGAACTTCATAGCAAAGTACAAAGTTCGTTTTGGATGGACAAAGTTAGTTGAAATAGATAATTTTTGCATGAAAACTCATTCCTGGTGGAACTTCATAGCAAAGTACAAAGTTCGTTTTGGATTTACAAAGTTAGTTGAAATAGACAGTTTTTGCATAAAAACTCATTCCTGGTGGAACTTCATAGCAAAGTACAAAGTTCGTTTTGGATGGACAAAGTTAGTTGAAAAAGACAGTTTTTGCATGAAAACTCATTCCTGGTGGAACTTCATAGCAAAGTACAAAGTTCGTTTTGGATGGACAAAGTTAGTTGAAATAGATAATTTTTGCATGAAAACTCATTCCTGGTGGAACTTCATAGCAAAGTACAAAGTTCGTTTTGGATGGATCAATTTAGTTGAAATAGACAGTTTTTGCATAAAAACTCATTCCTGGTGGAACTTCATAGCAAAGTACAAAGTTCGTTTTGGATGGACAAAGTTAGTTGAAATAGACAGTTTTTGCATGAAAACTCATTCCTGGTGGAACTTCATAGCAAAGTACAAAGTTCGTTTTGGATGGACAAAGTTAGTTGAAATAGATAATTTTTGCATGAAAACTCATTCCTGGTGGAACTTCATAGCAAAGTACAAAGTTCGTTTTGGATGGATCAATTTAGTTGAAATAGACAGTTTTTGCATAAAAACTCATTCCTGGTGGAACTTCATAGCAAAGTACAAAGTTCGTTTTGGATGGACAAAGTTAGTTGAAAAAGACAGTTTTTGCATGAAATCTCATTCCTGGTGGAACTTCATAGCAAAGTACAAAGTTCGTTTTGGATGGACAAAGTTAGTTGAAATAGATAATTTTTGCATGAAAACTCATTCCTGGTGGAACTTCATAGCAAAGTACAAAGTTCGTTTTGGATTTACAAAGTTAGTTGAAATAGATAATTTTTGCATGAAAACTCATTCCTGGTGGAACTTCATAGCAAAGTACAAAGTTCGTTTTGGATGGATCAATTTAGTTGAAATAGACAGTTTTTGCATAAAAACTCATTCCTGGTGGAACTTCATAGCAAAGTACAAAGTTCGTTTTGGATGGATCAATTTAGTTGAAATAGACAGTTTTTGCATAAAAACTCATTCCTGGTGGAACTTCATAGCAAAGTACAAAGTTCGTTTTGGATGGACAAAGTTAGTTGAAATAGACAGTTTTTGCATGAAAACTCATTCCTGGTGGAACTTCATAGCAAAGTACAAAGTTCGTTTTGGATTTACAAAGTTAGTTGAAATAGACAGTTTTTGCATGAAAACTCATTCCTGGTGGAACTTCATAGCAAAGTACAAAGTTCGTTTTGGATGGATCAATTTAGTTGAAATAGACAGTTTTTGCATAAAAACTCATTCCTGGTGGAACTTCATAGCAAAGTACAAAGTTCGTTTTGGATTTACAAAGTTAGTTGAAATAGACAGTTTTTGCATGAAAACTCATTCCTGGTGGAACTTCATAGCAAAGTACAAAGTTCGTTTTGGATGGACAAAGTTAGTTGAAATAGATAATTTTTGCATGAAAACTCATTCCTGGTGGAACTTCATAGCAAAGTACAAAGTTCGTTTTGGATGGATCAATTTAGTTGAAATAGACAGTTTTTGCATAAAAACTCATTCCTGGTGGAACTTCATAGCAAAGTACAAAGTTCGTTTTGGATGGACAAAGTTAGTTGAAAAAGACAGTTTTTGCATGAAAACTCATTCCTGGTGGAACTTCATAGCAAAGTACAAAGTTCGTTTTGGATGGACAAAGTCAGTTGAAATAGATAATTTTTGCATGAAAACTCATTCCTGGTGGAACTTCATAGCAAAGTACAAAGTTCGTTTTGGATGGATCAATTTAGTTGAAATAGACAGTTTTTGCATAAAAACTCATTCCTGGTGGAACTTCATAGCAAAGTACAAAGTTCGTTTTGGATGGACAAAGTTAGTTGAAAAAGACAGTTTTTGCATGAAAACTCATTCCTGGTGGAACTTCATAGCAAAGTACAAAGTTCGTTTTGGATGGACAAAGTTAGTTGAAATAGATAATTTTTGCATGAAAACTCATTCCTGGTGGAACTTCATAGCAAAGTACAAAGTTCGTTTTGGATGGATCAATTTAGTTGAAATAGACAGTTTTTGCATAAAAACTCATTCCTGGTGGAACTTCATAGCAAAGTACAAAGTTCGTTTTGGATGGACAAAGTTAGTTGAAAAAGACAGTTTTTGCATGAAAACTCATTCCTGGTGGAACTTCATAGCAAAGTACAAAGTTCGTTTTGGATGGACAAAGTTAGTTGAAATAGATAATTTTTGCATGAAAACTCATTCCTGGTGGAACTTCATAGCAAAGTACAAAGTTCGTTTTGGATGGATCAATTTAGTTGAAATAGACAGTTTTTGCATAAAAACTCATTCCTGGTGGAACTTCATAGCAAAGTACAAAGTTCGTTTTGGATTTACAAAGTTAGTTGAAATAGACAGTTTTTGCATGAAAACTCATTCCTGGTGGAACTTCATAGCAAAGTACAAAGTTCGTTTTGGATGGACAAAGTTAGTTGAAAAAGACAGTTTTTGCATGAAAACTCATTCCTGGTGGAACTTCATAGCAAAGTACAAAGTTCGTTTTGGATGGACAAAGTTAGTTGAAATAGATAATTTTTGCATGAAAACTCATTCCTGGTGGAACTTCATAGCAAAGTACAAAGTTCGTTTTGGATGGATCAATTTAGTTGAAATAGACAGTTTTTGCATAAAAACTCATTCCTGGTGGAACTTCATAGCAAAGTACAAAGTTCGTTTTGGATGGACAAAGTTAGTTGAAAAAGACAGTTTTTGCATGAAAACTCATTCCTGGTGGAACTTCATAGCAAAGTACAAAGTTCGTTTTGGATGGACAAAGTTAGTTGAAATAGATAATTTTTGCATGAAAACTCATTCCTGGTGGAACTTCATAGCAAAGTACAAAGTTCGTTTTGGATGGATCAATTTAGTTGAAATAGACAGTTTTTGCATAAAAACTCATTCCTGGTGGAACTTCATAGCAAAGTACAAAGTTCGTTTTGGATGGACAAAGTTAGTTGAAAAAGACAGTTTTTGCATGAAAACTCATTCCTGGTGGAACTTCATAGCAAAGTACAAAGTTCGTTTTGGATGGACAAAGTTAGTTGAAATAGATAATTTTTGCATGAAAACTCATTCCTGGTGGAACTTCATAGCAAAGTACAAAGTTCGTTTTGGATGGATCAATTTAGTTGAAATAGACAGTTTTTGCATAAAAACTCATTCCTGGTGGAACTTCATAGCAAAGTACAAAGTTCGTTTTGGATTTACAAAGTTAGTTGAAATAGACAGTTTTTGCATGAAAACTCATTCCTGGTGGAACTTCATAGCAAAGTACAAAGTTCGTTTTGGATGGACAAAGTTAGTTGAAATAGATAATTTTTGCATGAAAACTCATTCCTGGTGGAACTTCATAGCAAAGTACAAAGTTCGTTTTGGATGGATCAATTTAGTTGAAACAGACAGTTTTTGCATAAAAACTCATTCCTGGTGGAACTTCATAGCAAAGTACAAAGTTCGTTTTGGATGGACAAAGTTAGTTGAAAAAGACAGTTTTTGCATGAAAACTCATTCCTGGTGGAACTTCATAGCAAAGTACAAAGTTCGTTTTGGATGGACAAAGTTAGTTGAAATAGATAATTTTTGCATGAAAACTCATTCTTGGTGGAACTTCATAGCAAAGTACAAAGTTCGTTTTGGATGGATCAATTTAGTTGAAATAGACAGTTTTTGCATAAAAACTCATTCCTGGTGGAACTTCATAGCAAAGTACAAAGTTCGTTTTGGATGGACAAAGTTAGTTGAAAAAGACAGTTTTTGCATGAAAACTCATTCCTGGTGGAACTTCATAGCAAAGTACAAAGTTCGTTTTGGATGGACAAAGTTAGTTGAAATAGATAATTTTTGCATGAAAACTCATTCCTGGTGGAACTTCATAGCAAAGTACAAAGTTCGTTTTGGATGGATCAATTTAGTTGAAATAGACAGTTTTTGCATAAAAACTCATTCCTGGTGGAACTTCATAGCAAAGTACAAAGTTCGTTTTGGATTTACAAAGTTAGTTGAAATAGACAGTTTTTGCATGAAAACTCATTCCTGGTGGAACTTCATAGCAAAGTACAAAGTTCGTTTTGGATGGACAAAGTTAGTTGAAATAGATAATTTTTGCATGAAAACTCATTCCTGGTGGAACTTCATAGCAAAGTACAAAGTTCGTTTTGGATGGATCAATTTAGTTGAAATAGACAGTTTTTGCATAAAAACTCATTCCTGGTGGAACTTCATAGCAAAGTACAAAGTTCGTTTTGGATGGACAAAGTTAGTTGAAAAAGACAGTTTTTGCATGAAAACTCATTCCTGGTGGAACTTCATAGCAAAGTACAAAGTTCGTTTTGGATGGACAAAGTTAGTTGAAATAGATAATTTTTGCATGAAAACTCATTCCTGGTGGAACTTCATAGCAAAGTACAAAGTTCGTTTTGGATGGATCAATTTAGTTGAAATAGACAGTTTTTGCATAAAAACTCATTCCTGGTGGAACTTCATAGCAAAGTACAAAGTTCGTTTTGGATGGACAAAGTTAGTTGAAAAAGACAGTTTTTGCATGAAAACTCATTCCTGGTGGAACTTCATAGCAAAGTACAAAGTTCGTTTTGGATGGACAAAGTTAGTTGAAATAGATAATTTTTGCATGAAAACTCATTCCTGGTGGAACTTCATAGCAAAGTACAAAGTTCGTTTTGGATGGACAAAGTTAGTTGAAATAGACAGTTTTTGCATGAAAACTCATTCCTGGTGGAACTTCATAGCAAAGTACAAAGTTCGTTTTGGATGGATCAATTTAGTTGAAATAGACAGTTTTTGCATGAAAACTCATTCCTGGTGGAACTTCATAGCAAAGTACAAAGTTCGTTTTGGATGGATCAATTTAGTTGAAATAGACAGTTTTTGCATGAAAACTCATTCCTGGTGGAACTTCATAGCAAAGTACAAAGTTCGTTTTGGATGGACAAAGTTAGTTGAAAAAGACAGTTTTTGCATGAAAACTCATTCCTGGTGGAACTTCATAGCAAAGTACAAAGTTCGTTTTGGATGGACAAAGTTAGTTGAAATAGACAGTTTTTGCATGAAAACTCATTCCTGGTGGAACTTCATAGCAAAGTACAAAGTTCGTTTTGGATGGATCAATTTAGTTGAAATAGACAGTTTTTGCATGAAAACTCATTCCTGGTGGAACTTCATAGCAAAGTACAAAGTTCGTTTTGGATGGATCAATTTAGTTGAAATAGACAGTTTTTGCATGAAAACTCATTCCTGGTGGAACTTCATAGCAAAGTACAAAGTTCGTTTTGGATGGACGAATTAAGTTGAAATAGACAGTTTTTGCATAAAAACTCATTCCTGGTGGAACTTCATAGCAAAGTACAAAGTTCGTTTTGGATGGATCAATTTAGTTGAAATAGACAGTTTTTGCATGAAAACTCATTCCTGGTGGAACTTCATAGCAAAGTACAAAGTTCGTTTTGGATGGACAAAGTTAGTTGAAATAGACAGTTTTTGCATGAAAACTCATTCCTGGTGGAACTTCATAGCAAAGTACAAAGTTCGTTTTGGATGGACAAAGTTAGTTGAAATAGACAGTTTTTGCATGAAAACTCATTCCTGGTGGAACTTCATAGCAAAGTACAAAGTTCGTTTTGGATGGACAAAGTTAGTTGAAATAGACAGTTTTTGCATGAAAACTCATTCCTGGTGGAACTTCATAGCAAAGTACAAAGTTCGTTTTGGATGGATCAATTTAGTTGAAATAGACAGTTTTTGCATGAAAACTCATTCCTGGTGGAACTTCATAGCAAAGTACAAAGTTCGTTTTGGATGGACAAAGTTAGTTGAAATAGACAGTTTTTGCATGAAAACTCATTCCTGGTGGAACTTCATAGCAAAGTACAAAGTTCGTTTTGGATGGACAAAGTTAGTTGAAATAGACAGTTTTTGCATAAAAACTCATTCCTGGTGGAACTTCATAGCAAAGTACAAAGTTCGTTTTGGATGGATCAATTTAGTTGAAATAGACAGTTTTTGCATGAAAACTCATTCCTGGTGGAACTTCATAGCAAAGTACAAAGTTCGTTTTGGATGGATCAATTTAGTTGAAATAGACAGTTTATGCATGAAAACTCATTCCTGGTGGAACTTCATAGCAAAGTACAAAGTTCGTTTTGGATGGACAAAGTTAGTTGAAAAAGATAATTTTTGCATGAAAACTCATTCCTGGTGGAACTTCATAGCAAAGTACAAAGTTCGTTTTGGATGGACAAAGTTAGTTGAAATAGACAGTTTTTGCATGAAAACTCATTCCTGGTGGAACTTCATAGCAAAGTACAAAGTTCGTTTTGGATTTACAAAGTTAGTTGAAATAGACAGTTTTTGCATGAAAACTCATTCCTGGTGGAACTTCATAGCAAAGTACAAAGTTCGTTTTGGATGGACAAAGTTAGTTGAAATAGACAGTTTTTGCATGAAAACTCATTCCTGGTGGAACTTCATAGCAAAATACAAAGTTCGTTTTGGATGGATCAATTTAGTTGAAATAGACAGTTTTTGCATGAAAACTCATTCCTGGTGGAACTTCATAGCAAAGTACAAAGTTCGTTTTGAATGGACAAAGTTAGTTGAAATAGACAGTTTTTGCATGAAAACTCATTCCTGGTGGAACTTCATAGCAAAGTACAAAGTTCGTTTTGGATGGACAAAGTTAGTTGAAATAGACAGTTTTTGCATGAAAACTCATTCCTGGTGGAACTTCATAGCAAAGTACAAAGTTCGTTTTGGATGGACAAAGTTAGTTGAAATAGATAATTTTTGCATGAAAACTCATTCCTGGTGGAACTTCATAGCAAAGTACAAAGTTCGTTTTGGATGGATCAATTTAGTTGAAATAGACAGTTTTTGCATGAAAACTCATTCCTGGTGGAACTTCATAGCAAAGTACAAAGTTCGTTTTGGATGGACAAAGTTAGTTGAAATAGACAGTTTTTGCATGAAAACTCATTCCTGGTGGAACTTCATAGCAAAGTACAAAGTTCGTTTTGGATGGACAAAGTTAGTTGAAATAGACAGTTTTTGCATGAAAACTCATTCCTGGTGGAACTTCATAGCAAAGTACAAAGTTCGTTTTGGATGGACAAAGTTAGTTGAAATAGATAATTTTTGCATGAAAACTCATTCCTGGTGGAACTTCATAGCAAAGTACAAAGTTCGTTTTGGATGGATCAATTTAGTTGAAATAGACAGTTTTTGCATAAAAACTCATTCCTGGTGGAACTTCATAGCAAAGTACAAAGTTCGTTTTGGATGGACAAAGTTAGTTGAAATAGACAGTTTTTGCATGAAAACTCATTCCAGGTGGAACTTCATAGCAAAGTACAAAGTTCGTTTTGGATTTACAAAGTTAGTTGAAAAAGACAGTTTTTGCATGAAAACTCATTCCTGGTGGAACTTCATAGCAAAGTACAAAGTTCGTTTTGGATGGACAAAATTAGTTGAAATAGATAATTTTTGCATGAAAACTCATTCCTGGTGGAACTTCATAGCAAAGTACAAAGTTCGTTTTGGATGGATCAATTTAGTTGAAATAGACAGTTTTTGCATAAAAACTCATTCCTGGTGGAACTTCATAGCAAAGTACAAAGTTCGTTTTGGATGGACAAAGTTAGTTGAAAAAGACAGTTTTTGCATGAAAACTCATTCCTGGTGGAACTTCATAGCAAAGTACAAAGTTCGTTTTGGATGGACAAAGTTAGTTGAAATAGATAATTTTTGCATGAAAACTCATTCCTGGTGGAACTTCATAGCAAAGTACAAAGTTCGTTTTGGATGGATCAATTTAGTTGAAATAGACAGTTTTTGCATAAAAACTCATTCCTGGTGGAACTTCATAGCAAAGTACAAAGTTCGTTTTGGATGGACAAAGTTAGTTGAAAAAGACAGTTTTTGCATAAAAACTCATTCCTGGTGGAACTTCATAGCAAAGTACAAAGTTCGTTTTGGATGGATCAATTTAGTTGAAATAGACAGTTTTTGCATAAAAACTCATTCCTGGTGGAACTTCATAGCAAAGTACAAAGTTCGTTTTGGATGGACAAAGTTAGTTGAAATAGACAGTTTTTGCATGAAAACTCATTCCTGGTGGAACTTCATAGCAAAGTACAAAGTTCGTTTTGGATTTACAAAGTTAGTTGAAATAGACAGTTTTTGCATGAAAACTCATTCCTGGTGGAACTTCATAGCAAAGTACAAAGTTCGTTTTGGATGGATCAATTTAGTTGAAATAGACAGTTTTTGCATAAAAACTCATTCCTGGTGGAACTTCATAGCAAAGTACAAAGTTCGTTTTGGATTTACAAAGTTAGTTGAAATAGACAGTTTTTGCATGAAAACTCATTCCTGGTGGAACTTCATAGCAAAGTACAAAGTTCGTTTTGGATGGACAAAGTTAGTTGAAATAGATAATTTTTGCATGAAAACTCATTCCTGGTGGAACTTCATAGCAAAGTACAAAGTTCGTTTTGGATGGACAAAGTTAGTTGAAATAGACAGTTTTTGCATAAAAACTCATTCCTGGTGGAACTTCATAGCAAAGTACAAAGTTCGTTTTGGATGGACAAAGTTAGTTGAAAAAGACAGTTTTTGCATGAAAACTCATTCCTGGTGGAACTTCATAGCAAAGTACAAAGTTCGTTTTGGATGGACAAAGTTAGTTGAAATAGATAATTTTTGCATGAAAACTCATTCCTGGTGGAACTTCATAGCAAAGTACAAAGTTCGTTTTGGATGGATCAATTTAGTTGAAATAGACAGTTTTTGCATAAAAACTCATTCCTGGTGGAACTTCATAGCAAAGTACAAAGTTCGTTTTGGATGGACAAAGTTAGTTGAAAAAGACAGTTTTTGCATGAAAACTCATTCCTGGTGGAACTTCATAGCAAAGTACAAAGTTCGGTTTGGATGGACAAAGTTAGTTGAAATAGATAATTTTTGCATGAAAACTCATTCCTGGTGGAACTTCATAGCAAAGTACAAAGTTCGTTTTGGATGGATCAATTTAGTTGAAATAGACAGTTTTTGCATAAAAACTCATTCCTGGTGGAACTTCATAGCAAAGTACAAAGTTCGTTTTGGATGGACAAAGTTAGTTGAAAAAGACAGTTTTTGCATGAAAACTCATTCCTGGTGGAACTTCATAGCAAAGTACAAAGTTCGTTTTGGATGGACAAAGTTAGTTGAAATAGATAATTTTTGCATGAAAACTCATTCCTGGTGGAACTTCATAGCAAAGTACAAAGTTCGTTTTGGATGGATCAATTTAGTTGAAATAGACAGTTTTTGCATAAAAACTCATTCCTGGTGGAACTTCATAGCAAAGTACAAAGTTCGTTTTGGATTTACAAAGTTAGTTGAAATAGACAGTTTTTGCATGAAAACTCATTCCTGGTGGAACTTCATAGCAAAGTACAAAGTTCGTTTTGGATGGACAAAGTTAGTTGAAATAGATAATTTTTGCATGAAAACTCATTCCTGGTGGAACTTCATAGCAAAGTACAAAGTTCGTTTTGGATGGATCAATTTAGTTGAAATAGACAGTTTTTGCATAAAAACTCATTCCTGGTGGAACTTCATAGCAAAGTACAAAGTTCGTTTTGGATGGACAAAGTTAGTTGAAAAAGACAGTTTTTGCATGAAAACTCATTCCTGGTGGAACTTCATAGCAAAGTACAAAGTTCGTTTTGGATGGACAAAGTTAGTTGAAATAGATAATTTTTGCATGAAAACTCATTCCTGGTGGAACTTCATAGCAAAGTACAAAGTTCGTTTTGGATGGATCAATTTAGTTGAAATAGACAGTTTTTGCATAAAAACTCATTCCTGGTGGAACTTCATAGCAAAGTACAAAGTTCGTTTTGGATTTACAAAGTTAGTTGAAATAGACAGTTTTTGCATGAAAACTCATTCCTGGTGGAACTTCATAGCAAAGTACAAAGTTCGTTTTGGATGGACAAAGTTAGTTGAAATAGATAATTTTTGCATGAAAACTCATTCCTGGTGGAACTTCATAGCAAAGTACAAAGTTCGTTTTGGATGGATCAATTTAGTTGAAATAGACAGTTTTTGCATAAAAACTCATTCCTGGTGGAACTTCATAGCAAAGTACAAAGTTCGTTTTGGATGGACAAAGTTAGTTGAAAAAGACAGTTTTTGCATGAAAACTCATTCCTGGTGGAACTTCATAGCAAAGTACAAAGTTCGTTTTGGATGGACAAAGTTAGTTGAAATAGATAATTTTTGCATGAAAACTCATTCCTGGTGGAACTTCATAGCAAAGTACAAAGTTCGTTTTGGATGGATCAATTTAGTTGAAATAGACAGTTTTTGCATAAAAACTCATTCCTGGTGGAACTTCATAGCAAAGTACAAAGTTCGTTTTGGATGGACAAAGTTAGTTGAAAAAGACAGTTTTTGCATGAAAACTCATTCCTGGTGGAACTTCATAGCAAAGTACAAAGTTCGTTTTGGATGGACAAAGTTAGTTGAAATAGATAATTTTTGCATGAAAACTCATTCCTGGTGGAACTTCATAGCAAAGTACAAAGTTCGTTTTGGATGGACAAAGTTAGTTGAAATAGACAGTTTTTGCATGAAAACTCATTCCTGGTGGAACTTCATAGCAAAGTACAAAGTTCGTTTTGGATGGATCAATTTAGTTGAAATAGACAGTTTTTGCATGAAAACTCATTCCTGGTGGAACTTCATAGCAAAGTACAAAGTTCGTTTTGGATGGATCAATTTAGTTGAAATAGACAGTTTTTGCATGAAAACTCATTCCTGGTGGAACTTCATAGCAAAGTACAAAGTTCGTTTTGGATGGACAAAGTTAGTTGAAAAAGACAGTTTTTGCATGAAAACTCATTCCTGGTGAAACTTCATAGCAAAGTACAAAGTTCGTTTTGGATGGACAAAGTTAGTTGAAATAGACAGTTTTTGCATGAAAACTCATTCCTGGTGGAACTTCATAGCAAAGTACAAAGTTCGTTTTGGATGGATCAATTTAGTTGAAATAGACAGTTTTTGCATGAAAACTCATTCCTGGTGGAACTTCATAGCAAAGTACAAAGTTCGTTTTGGATGGATCAATTTAGTTGAAATAGACAGTTTTTGCATGAAAACTCATTCCTGGTGGAACTTCATAGCAAAGTACAAAGTTCGTTTTGGATGGACGAATTAAGTTGAAATAGACAGTTTTTGCATAAAAACTCATTCCTGGTGGAACTTCATAGCAAAGTACAAAGTTCGTTTTGGATGGATCAATTTAGTTGAAATAGACAGTTTTTGCATGAAAACTCATTCCTGGTGGAACTTCATAGCAAAGTACAAAGTTCGTTTTGGATGGACAAAGTTAGTTGAAATAGACAGTTTTTGCATGAAAACTCATTCCTGGTGGAACTTCATAGCAAAGTACAAAGTTCGTTTTGGATGGACAAAGTTAGTTGAAATAGACAGTTTTTGCATGAAAACTCATTCCTGGTGGAACTTCATAGCAAAGTACAAAGTTCGTTTTGGATGGACAAAGTTAGTTGAAATAGACAGTTTTTGCATGAAAACTCATTCCTGGTGGAACTTCATAGCAAAGTACAAAGTTCGTTTTGGATGGATCAATTTAGTTGAAATAGACAGTTTTTGCATGAAAACTCATTCCTGGTGGAACTTCATAGCAAAGTACAAAGTTCGTTTTGGATGGACAAAGTTAGTTGAAATAGACAGTTTTTGCATGAAAACTCATTCCTGGTGGAACTTCATAGCAAAGTACAAAGTTCGTTTTGGATGGACAAAGTTAGTTGAAATAGACAGTTTTTGCATGAAAACTCATTCCTGGTGGAACTTCATAGCAAAGTACAAAGTTCGTTTTGGATGGATCAATTTAGTTGAAATAGACAGTTTTTGCATGAAAACTCATTCCTGGTGGAACTTCATAGCAAAGTACAAAGTTCGTTTTGGATGGACAAAGTTAGTTGAAATAGATAATTTTTGCATTAAAACTCATTCCTGGTGGAACTTCATAGCAATGTACAAAGTTCGTTTTGGATGGACAAAGTTAGTTGAAATAGACAGTTTTTGCATGAAAACTCATTCCTGGTGGAACTTCATAGCAAAGTACAAAGTTCGTTTTGGATGGATCAATTTAGTTGAAATAGACAGTTTTTGCATGAAAACTCATTCCTGGTGGAACTTCATAGCAAAGTACAAAGTTCGTTTTGGATGGATCAATTTAGTTGAAATAGACAGTTTTTGCATGAAAACTCATTCCTGGTGGAACTTCATAGCAAAGTACAAAGTTCGTTTTGGATGGACAAAGTTAGTTGAAAAAGACAGTTTTTGCATGAAAACTCATTCCTGGTGGAACTTCATAGCAAAGTACAAAGTTCGTTTTGGATGGACAAAGTTAGTTGAAATAGACAGTTTTTGCATGAAAACTCATTCCTGGTGGAACTTCATAGCAAAGTACAAAGTTCGTTTTGGATGGATCAATTTAGTTGAAATAGACAGTTTTTGCATGAAAACTCATTCCTGGTGGAACTTCATAGCAAAGGACAAAGTTCGTTTTGGATGGATCAATTTAGTTGAAATAGACAGTTTTTGCATGAAAACTCATTCCTGGTGGAACTTCATAGCAAAGTACAAAGTTCGTTTTGGATGGACGAATTAAGTTGAAATAGACAGTTTTTGCATAAAAACTCATTCCTGGTGGAACTTCATAGCAAAGTACAAAGTTCGTTTTGGATGGATCAATTTAGTTGAAATAGACAGTTTTTGCATGAAAACTCATTCCTGGTGGAACTTCATAGCAAAGTACAAAGTTCGTTTTGGATGGACAAAGTTAGTTGAAATAGACAGTTTTTGCATGAAAACTCATTCCTGGTGGAACTTCATAGCAAAGTACAAAGTTCGTTTTGGATGGACAAAGTTAGTTGAAATAGACAGTTTTTGCATGAAAACTCATTCCTGGTGGAACTTCATAGCAAAGTACAAAGTTCGTTTTGGATGGACAAAGTTAGTTGAAATAGACAGTTTTTGCATGAAAACTCATTCCTGGTGGAACTTCATAGCAAAGTACAAAGTTCGTTTTGGATGGATCAATTTAGTTGAAATAGACAGTTTTTGCATGAAAACTCATTCCTGGTGGAACTTCATAGCAAAGTACAAAGTTCGTTTTGGATGGACAAAGTTAGTTGAAATAGACAGTTTTTGCATGAAAACTCATTCCTGGTGGAACTTCATAGCAAAGTACAAAGTTCGTTTTGGATGGACAAAGTTAGTTGAAATAGACAGTTTTTGCATGAAAACTCATTCCTGGTGGAACTTCATAGCAAAGTACAAAGTTCGTTTTGGATGGACAAAGTTAGTTGAAATAGACAGTTTTTGCATGAAAACTCATTCCTGGTGGAACTTCATAGCAAAGTACAAAGTTCGTTTTGGATGGACAAAGTTAGTTGAAATAGACAGTTTTTGCATGAAAACTCATTCCTGGTGGAACTTCATAGCAAAGTACAAAGTTCGTTTTGGATGGATCAATTTAGTTGAAATAGACAGTTTTTGCATGAAAACTCATTCCTGGTGGAACTTCATAGCAAAGTACAAAGTTCGTTTTGGATGGACAAAGTTAGTTGAAATAGACAGTTTTTGCATGAAAACTCATTCCTGGTGGAACTTCATAGCAAAGTACAAAGTTCGTTTTGGATGGACAAAGTTAGTTGAAATAGACAGTTTTTGCATAAAAACTCATTCCTGGTGGAACTTCATAGCAAAGTACAAAGTTCGTTTTGGATGGACGAATTAAGTTGAAATAGACAGTTTTTGCATGAAAACTCATTCCTGGTGGAACTTCATAGCAAAGTACAAAGTTCGTTTTGGATGGATCAATTTAGTTGAAATAGACAGTTTTTGCATGAAAACTCATTCCTGGTGGAACTTCATAGCAAAGTACAAAGTTCGTTTTGGATGGACAAAGTTAGTTGAAATAGATAATTTTTGCATTAAAACTCATTCCTGGTGGAACTTCATAGCAATGTACAAAGTTCGTTTTGGATGGACAAAGTTAGTTGAAATAGACAGTTTTTGCATGAAAACTCATTCCTGGTGGAACTTCATAGCAAAGTACAAAGTTCGTTTTGGATGGACAAAGTTAGTTGAAATAGATAATTTTTGCATGAAAACTCATTCCTGGTGGAACTTCATAGCAAAGTACAAAGTTCGTTTTGGATGGATCAATTTAGTTGAAATAGACAGTTTTTGCATGAAAACTCATTCCTGGTGGAACTTCATAGCAAAGTACAAAGTTCGTTTTGGATGGACAAAGTTAGTTGAAATAGACAGTTTTTGCATGAAAACTCATTCCTGGTGGAACTTCATAGCAAAGTACAAAGTTCGTTTTGGATGGACAAAGTTAGTTGAAATAGACAGTTTTTGCATGAAAACTCATTCCTGGTGGAACTTCATAGCAAAGTACAAAGTTCGTTTTGGATGGATCAATTTAGTTGAAATAGACAGTTTTTGCATGAAAACTCATTCCTGGTGGAACTTCATAGCAAAGTACAAAGTTCGTTTTGGATGGACGAATTAAGTTGAAATAGACAGTTTTTGCATAAAAACTCATTCCTGGTGGAACTTCATAGCAAAGTACAAAGTTCGTTTTGGATGGATCAATTTAGTTGAAATAGACAGTTTTTGCATGAAAACTCATTCCTGGTGGAACTTCATAGCAAAGTACAAAGTTCGTTTTGGATGGACAAAGTTAGTTGAAATAGACAGTTTTTGCATGAAAACTCATTCCTGGTAGAACTTCATAGCAAAGTACAAAGTTCGTTTTGGATGGATCAATTTAGTTGAAATAGACAGTTTTTGCATAAAAACTCATTCCTGGTGGAACTTCATAGCAAAGTACAAAGTTCGTTTTGGATGGACAAAGTTAGTTGAAATAGACAGTTTTTGCATGAAAACTCATTCCTGGTGGAACTTCATAGCAAAGTACAAAGTTCGTTTTGGATGGACAAAGTTAGTTGAAATAGACAGTTTTTGCATGAAAACTCATTCCTGGTGGAACTTCATAGCAAAGTACAAAGTTCGTTTTGGATGGACAAAGTTAGTTGAAATAGATAATTTTTGCATGAAAACTCATTCCTGGTGGAACTTCATAGCAAAGTACAAAGTTCGTTTTGGATGGATCAATTTAGTTGAAATAGACAGTTTTTGCATAAAAACTCATTCCTGGTGGAACTTCATAGCAAAGTACAAAGTTCGTTTTGGATGGACAAAGTTAGTTGAAATAGACAGTTTTTGCATGAAAACTCATTCCAGGTGGAACTTCATAGCAAAGTACAAAGTTCGTTTTGGATTTACAAAGTTAGTTGAAATAGACAGTTTTTGCATGAAAACTCATTCCTGGTGGAACTTCATAGCAAAGTACAAAGTTCGTTTTGGATGGACAAAGTTAGTTGAAATAGATAATTTTTGCATGAAAACTCATTCCTGGTGGAACTTCATAGCAAAGTACAAAGTTCGTTTTGGATGGATCAATTTAGTTGAAATAGACAGTTTTTGCATAAAAACTCATTCCTGGTGGAACTTCATAGCAAAGTACAAAGTTCGTTTGGATGGATCAATTTAGTTGAAATAGACAGTTTTTGAATGAAAACTCATTCCTGGTGGAACTTCATAGCAAAGTACAAAGTTCGTTTTGGATGGACAAAGTTAGTTGAAATAGACAGTTTTTGCATGAAAACTCATTCCTGGTGGAACTTCATAGCAAAGTACAAAGTTCGTTTTGGATGGACAAAGTTAGTTGAAATAGACAGTTTTTGCATAAAAACTCATTCCTGGTGGAACTTCATAGCAAAGTACAAAGTTCGTTTTGGATGGACAAAGTTAGTTGAAATAGATAATTTTTGCATGAAAACTCATTCCTGGTGGAACTTCATAGCAAAGTACAAAGTTCGTTTTGGATGGACAAAGTTAGTTGAAATAGACAGTTTTTGCATGAAAACTCATTCCTGGTGGAACTTCATAGCAAAGTACAAAGTTCGTTTTGGATGGACAAAGTTAGTTGAAATAGACAGTTTTTGCATGAAAACTCATTCCTGGTGGAACTTCATAGCAAAGTACAAAGTTCGTTTTGGATGGACAAAGTTAGTTGAAATAGACAGTTTTTGCATGAAAACTCATTCCTGGTGGAACTTCATAGCAAAGTACAAAGTTCGTTTTGGATGGATCAATTTAGTTGAAATAGACAGTTTTTGCATGAAAACTCATTCCTGGTGGAACTTCATAGCAAAGTACAAAGTTCGTTTTGGATGGACGAATTAAGTTGAAATAGACAGTTTTTGCATAAAAACTCATTCCTGGTGGAACTTCATAGCAAAGTACAAAGTTCGTTTTGGATGGATCAATTTAGTTGAAATAGACAGTTTTTGCATGAAAACTCATTCCTGGTGGAACTTCATAGCAAAGTACAAAGTTCGTTTTGGATGGACAAAGTTAGTTGAAATAGATAATTTTTGCATGAAAACTCATTCCTGGTGGAACTTCATAGCAAAGTACAAAGTTCGTTTTGGATGGATCAATTTAGTTGAAATAGACAGTTTTTGCATAAAAACTCATTCCTGGTGGAACTTCATAGCAAAGTACAAAGTTCGTTTTGGATGGACAAAGTTAGTTGAAATAGACAGTTTTTGCATGAAAACTCATTCCTGGTGGAACTTCATAGCAAAGTACAAAGTTCGTTTTGGATGGACAAAGTTAGTTGAAATAGACAGTTTTTGCATGAAAACTCATTCCTGGTGGAACTTCATAGCAAAGTACAAAGTTCGTTTTGGATGGACAAAGTTAGTTGAAATAGATAATTTTTGCATGAAAACTCATTCCTGGTGGAACTTCATAGCAAAGTACAAAGTTCGTTTTGGATGGATCAATTTAGTTGAAATAGACAGTTTTTGCATAAAAACTCATTCCTGGTGGAACTTCATAGCAAAGTACAAAGTTCGTTTTGGATGGACAAAGTTAGTTGAAATAGACAGTTTTTGCATGAAAACTCATTCCAGGTGGAACTTCATAGCAAAGTACAAAGTTCGTTTTGGATTTACAAAGTTAGTTGAAATAGACAGTTTTTGCATGAAAACTCATTCCTGGTGGAACTTCATAGCAAAGTACAAAGTTCGTTTTGGATGGACAAAGTTAGTTGAAATAGATAATTTTTGCATGAAAACTCATTCCTGGTGAACTTCATAGCAAAGTACAAAGTTCGTTTTGGATGGATCAATTTAGTTGAAATAGACAGTTTTTGCATAAAAACTCATTCCTGGTGGAACTTCATAGCAAAGTACAAAGTTCGTTTTGGATGGATCAATTTAGTTGAAATAGACAGTTTTTGAATGAAAACTCATTCCTGGTGGAACTTCATAGCAAAGTACAAAGTTCGTTTTGGATGGACAAAGTTAGTTGAAATAGACAGTTTTTGCATGAAAACTCATTCCTGGTGGAACTTCATAGCAAAGTACAAAGTTCGTTTTGGATGGACAAAGTTAGTTGAAATAGACAGTTTTTGCATAAAAACTCATTCCTGGTGGAACTTCATAGCAAAGTACAAAGTTCGTTTTGGATGGATCAATTTAGTTGAAATAGATAATTTTGCATGAAAACTCATTCCTGGTGGAACTTCAAAGTACAAAGTTCGTTTTGGATGGACAAAGTTAGTTGAAATAGACAGTTTTTGCATGAAAACTCATTCCTGGTGGAACTTCATAGCAAAGTACAAAGTTCGTTTTGGATGGACAAAGTTAGTTGAAATAGACAGTTTTTGCATGAAAACTCATTCCTGGTGGAACTTCATAGCAAAGTACAAAGTTCGTTTTGGATGGATCAATTTAGTTGAAATAGACAGTTTTTGCATGAAAACTCATTCCTGGTGGAACTTCATAGCAAAGTACAAAGTTCGTTTTGGATGGACGAATTAAGTTGAAATAGACAGTTTTTGCATAAAAACTCATTCCTGGTGGAACTTCATAGCAAAGTACAAAGTTCGTTTTGGATGGATCAATTTAGTTGAAATAGACAGTTTTTGCATGAAAACTCATTCCTGGTGGAACTTCATAGCAAAGTACAAAGTTCGTTTTGGATGGACAAAGTTAGTTGAAATAGACAGTTTTTGCATGAAAACTCATTCCTGGTGGAACTTCATAGCAAAGTACAAAGTTCGTTTTGGATGGACAAAGTTAGTTGAAATAGACAGTTTTTGCATGAAAACTCATTCCTGGTGGAACTTCATAGCAAAGTACAAAGTTCGTTTTGGATGGACAAAGTTAGTTGAAATAGACAGTTTTTGCATGAAAACTCATTCCTGGTGGAACTTCATAGCAAAGTACAAAGTTCGTTTTGGATGGACAAAGTTAGTTGAAATAGATAATTTTTGCATGAAAACTCATTCCTGGTGGAACTTCATAGCAAAGTACAAAGTTCGTTTTGGATGGACAAAGTTAGTTGAAATAGACAGTTTTTGCATGAAAACTCATTCCTGGTGGAACTTCATAGCAAAGTACAAAGTTCGTTTTGGATGGACAAAGTTAGTTGAAATAGACAGTTTTTGCATGAAAACTCATTCCTGGTGGAACTTCATAGCAAAGTACAAAGTTCGTTTTGGATGGACGAATTAAGTTGAAATAGACAGTTTTTGTATGAAAACTCATTCCTGGTGGAACTTCATAGCAAAGTACAAAGCTCGTTTTGGATGGACAAAGTTAGTTGAAATAGACAGTTTTTGCATGAAAACTCATTCCTGGTGGAACTTCATAGCAAAGTACAAAGTTCGTTTTGGATGGACGAATTAAGTTGAAATAGACAGTTTTTGCATGAAAACTCATTCCTGGTGGAACTTCATAGCAAAGTACAAAGTTCGTTTCGGATGGACAAATTAAGTTGAAATAGACAGTTTTTGCATAAAAACTCATTCCTGGTGGAACTTCATAGCAAAGTACAAAGTTCGTTTTGGATGGATCAATTTAGTTGAAATAGACAGTTTTTGCATGAAAACTCATTCCTGGTGGAACTTCATAGCAAAGTACAAAGTTCGTTTTGGATGGACAAAGTTAGTTGAAATAGACAGTTTTTGCATGAAAACTCATTCCTGGTGGAACTTCATAGCAAAGTACAAAGTTCGTTTTGGATGGACAAAGTTAGTTGAAATAGATAATTTTTGCATGAAAACTCATTCCTGGTGGAACTTCATAGCAAAGTACAAAGTTCGTTTTGGATGGATCAATTTAGTTGAAATAGACAGTTTTTGCATGAAAACTCATTCCTGGTGGAACTTCATAGCAAAGTACAAAGTTCGTTTTGGATGGACAAAGTTAGTTGAAATAGACAGTTTTTGCATGAAAACTCATTCCTGGTGGAACTTCATAGCAAAGTACAAAGTTCGTTTTGGATGGACAAAGTTAGTTGAAATAGACAGTTTTTGCATGAAAACTCATTCCTGGTGGAACTTCATAGCAAAGTACAAAGTTCGTTTTGGATGGACAAAGTTAGTTGAAATAGATCATTTTTGCATGAAAACTCATTCCTGGTGGAACTTCATAGCAAAGTACAAAGTTCGTTTTGGATGGATCAATTTAGTTGAAATAGACAGTTTTTGCATAAAAACTCATTCCTGGTGGAACTTCATAGCAAAGTACAAAGTTCGTTTTGGATGGATCAATTTAGTTGAAATAGACAGTTTTTGCATGAAAACTCATTCCTGGTGGAACTTCATAGCAAAGTACAAAGTTCGTTTTGGATGGACAAAGTTAGTTGAAATAGACAGTTTTTGCATGAAAACTCATTCCTGGTGGAACTTCATAGCAAAGTACAAAGTTCGTTTTGGATGGACAAAGTTAGTTGAAATAGACAGTTTTTGCATGAAAACTCATTCCTGGTGGAACTTCATAGCAAAGTACAAAGTTCGTTTTGGATGGATCAATTTAGTTGAAATAGACAGTTTTTGCATAAAAACTCATTCCTGGTGGAACTTCATAGCAAAGTACAAAGTTCGTTTTGGATGGATCAATTTAGTTGAAATAGACAGTTTTTGCATAAAAACTCATTCCTGGTGGAACTTCATAGCAAAGTACAAAGTTCGTTTTGGATGGACAAAGTTAGTTGAAAAAGACAGTTTTTGCATGAAAACTCATTCCTGGTGGAACTTCATAGCAAAGTACAAAGTTCGTTTTGGATGGACAAAGTTAGTTGAAATAGACAGTTTTTGCATGAAAACTCATTCCTGGTGGAACTTCATAGCAAAGTACAAAGTTCGTTTTGGATGGATCAATTTAGTTGAAATAGACAGTTTTTGCATAAAAACTCATTCCTGGTGGAACTTCATAGCAAAGTACAAAGTTCGTTTTGGATGGACAAAGTTAGTTGAAAAAGACAGTTTTTGCATGAAAACTCATTCCTGGTGGAACTTCATAGCAAAGTACAAAGTTCGTTTTGGATGGACAAAGTTAGTTGAAATAGATAATTTTTGCATGAAAACTCATTCCTGGTGGAACTTCATAGCAAAGTACAAAGTTCGTTTTGGATGGATCAATTTAGTTGAAATAGACAGTTTTTGCATAAAAACTCATTCCTGGTGGAACTTCATAGCAAAGTACAAAGTTCGTTTTGGATGGACAAAGTTAGTTGAAATAGACAGTTTTTGCATGAAAACTCATTCCTGGTGGAACTTCATAGCAAAGTACAAAGTTCGTTTTGGATGGACAAAGTTAGTTGAAATAGACAGTTTTTGCATAAAAACTCATTCCTGGTGGAACTTCATAGCAAAGTACAAAGTTCGTTTTGGATGGACAAAGTTAGTTGAAATAGACAGTTTTTGCATGAAAACTCATTCCTGGTGGAACTTCATAGCAAAGTACAAAGTTCGTTTTGGATGGACAAAGTTAGTTGAAATAGATAATTTTTGCATGAAAACTCATTCCTGGTGGAACTTCATAGCAAAGTACAAAGTTCGTTTTGGATTTACAAAGTTAGTTGAAATAGACAGTTTTTGCATGAAAACTCATTCCAGGTGGAACTTCATAGCAAAGTACAAAGTTCGTTTTGGATTTACAAAGTTAGTTGAAATAGACAGTTTTTGCATGAAAACTCATTCCTGGTGGAACTTCATAGCAAAGTACAAAGTTCGTTTTGGATGGACAAAGTTAGTTGAAATAGACAGTTTTTGCATGAAAACTCATTCCTGGTGGAACTTCATAGCAAAGTACAAAGTTCGTTTTGGATGGACAAAGTTAGTTGAAATAGACAGTTTTTGCATAAAAACTCATTCCTGGTGGAACTTCATAGCAAAGTACAA
Organism: Anopheles moucheti; assembly: GCF_943734755.1. NCBI lineage: Eukaryota > Metazoa > Arthropoda > Insecta > Diptera > Culicidae > Anopheles > Anopheles moucheti. The sequence goes on from NW_026453654.1 coordinate 539,410, forward strand.
AGTTCGTTTTGGATGGACAAAGTTAGTTGAAATAGACAGTTTTTGCATGAAAACTCATTCCTGGTGGAACTTCATAGCAAAGTACAAAGTTCGTTTTGGATGGACAAAGTTAGTTGAAATAGATAATTTTTGCATGAAAACTCATTCCTGGTGGAACTTCATAGCAAAGTACAAAGTTCGTTTTGGATTTACAAAGTTAGTTGAAATAGACAGTTTTTGCATGAAAACTCATTCCAGGTGGAACTTCATAGCAAAGTACAAAGTTCGTTTTGGATTTACAAAGTTAGTTGAAATAGACAGTTTTTGCATGAAAACTCATTCCTGGTGGAACTTCATAGCAAAGTACAAAGTTCGTATCGGATGGACAAAGTTAGTTGAAATAGACAGTTTTTGCATGAAAACTCATTCCTGGTGGAACTTCATAGCAAAGTACAAAGTTCGTTTTGGATGGACAAAGTTAGTTGAAATAGACAGTTTTTGCATGAAAACTCATTCCTGGTGGAACTTCATAGCAAAGTACAAAGTTCGTTTTGGATGGACAAAGTTAGTTGAAATAGACAGTTTTTGCATGAAAACTCATTCCTGGTGGAACTTCATAGCAAAGTACAAAGTTCGTTTTGGATGGACAAAGTTAGTTGAAATAGACAGTTTTTGCATGAAAACTCATTCCTGGTGGAACTTCATAGCAAAGTACAAAGTTCGTTTTGGATGGACAAAGTTAGTTGAAATAGACAGTTTTTGCATAAAAACTCATTCCTGGTGGAACTTCATAGCAAAATACAAAGTTCGTTTTGGATGGACAAAGTTAGTTGAAATAGACAGTTTTTGCATGAAAACTCATTCCTGGTGGAACTTCATAGCAAAGTACAAAGTTCGTTTTGGATGGACAAAGTTAGTTGAAATAGATAATTTTTGCATGAAAACTCATTCCTGGTGGAACTTCATAGCAAAGTACAAAGTTCGTTTTGGATTTACAAAGTTAGTTGAAATAGACAGTTTTTGCATAAAAACTCATTCCTGGTGGAACTTCATAGCAAAGTACAAAGTTCGTTTTGGATGGATCAATTTAGTTGAAATAGACAGTTTATGCATGAAAACTCATTCCTGGTGGAACTTCATAGCAAAGTACAAAGTTCGTTTTGGATGGACAAAGTTAGTTGAAATAGATAATTTTTGCATGAAAACTCATTCCTGGTGGAACTTCATAGCAAAGTACAAAGTTCGTTTTGGATGGACAAAGTTAGTTGAAATAGACAGTTTTTGCATGAAAACTCATTCCTGGTGGAACTTCATAGCAAAGTACAAAGTTCGTTTTGGATTTACAAAGTTAGTTGAAATAGACAGTTTTTGCATGAAAACTCATTCCTGGTGGAACTTCATAGCAAAGTACAAAGTTCGTTTTGGATGGACAAAGTTAGTTGAAATAGACAGTTTTTGCATGAAAACTCATTCCTGGTGGAACTTCATAGCAAAGTACAAAGTTCGTTTTGGATGGATCAATTTAGTTGAAATAGACAGTTTATGCATGAAAACTCATTCCTGGTGGAACTTCATAGCAAAGTACAAAGTTCGTTTTGGATGGACAAAGTTAGTTGAAATAGACAGTTTTTGCATGAAAACTCATTCCTGGTGGAACTTCATAGCAAAGTACAAAGTTCGTTTTGGATGGACAAAGTTAGTTGAAATAGACAGTTTTTGCATGAAAACTCATTCCTGGTGGAACTTCATAGCAAAGTACAAAGTTCGTTTTGGATGGATCAATTTAGTTGAAATAGATAATTTTTGCATGAAAACTCATTCCTGGTGGAACTTCATAGCAAAGTACAAAGTTTCTTTTTGGATTTACAAAGTTAGTTGAAATAGACAGTTTTTGCATAAAAACTCATTCCTGGTGGAACTTCATAGCAAAGTACAAAGTTCGTTTTGGATGGATCAATTTAGTTGAAATAGACAGTTTATGCATGAAAACTCATTCCTGGTGGAACTTCATAGCAAAGTACAAAGTTCGTTTTGGATGGACAAAGTTAGTTGAAATAGATAATTTTTGCATGAAAACTCATTCCTGGTGGAACTTCATAGCAAAGTACAAAGTTCGTTTTGGATGGACAAAGTTAGTTGAAATAGACAGTTTTTGCATGAAAACTCATTCCTGGTGGAACTTCATAGCAAAGTACAAAGTTCGTTTTGGATGGACAAAGTTAGTTGAAATAGATAATTTTTGCATGAAAACTCATTCCTGGTGGAACTTCATAGCAAAGTACAAAGTTCGTTTTGGATGGACAAAGTTAGTTGAAATAGACAGTTTTTGCATGAAAACTCATTCCTGGTGGAACTTCATAGCAAAGTACAAAGTTCGTTTTGGATGGATCAATTTAGTTGAAATAGACAGTTTTTGCATGAAAACTCATTCCTGGTGGAACTTCATAGCAAAGTACAAAGTTCGTTTTGGATGGACAAAGTTAGTTGAAATAGACAGTTTTTGCATGAAAACTCATTCCTGGTGGAACTTCATAGCAAAGTACAAAGTTCGTTTTGGATGGACAAAGTTAGTTGAAATAGACAGTTTTTGCATGAAAACTCATTCCTGGTGGAACTTCATAGCAAAGTACAAAGTTCGTTTTGGATGGACAAAGTTAGTTGAAATAGATAATTTTTGCATGAAAACTCATTCCTGGTGGAACTTCATAGCAAAGTACAAAGTTCGTTTTGGATGGATCAATTTAGTTGAAATAGACAGTTTTTGCATAAAAACTCATTCCTGGTGGAACTTCATAGCAAAGTACAAAGTTCGTTTTGGATGGACAAAGTTAGTTGAAATAGATAATTTTTGCATGAAAACTCATTCCTGGTGGAACTTCATAGCAAAATACAAAGTTCGTTTTGGATGGACAAAGTTAGTTGAAATAGACAGTTTTTGCATGAAAACTCATTCCTGGTGGAACTTCATAGCAAAGTACAAAGTTCGTTTTGGATGGACAAAGTTAGTTGAAATAGATAATTTTTGCATGAAAACTCATTCCTGGTGGAACTTCATAGCAAAGTACAAAGTTCGTTTTGGATTTACAAAGTTAGTTGAAATAGATAATTTTTGCATGAAAACTCATTCCTGGTGGAACTTCATAGCAAAGTACAAAGTTTCTTTTTGGATTTACAAAGTTAGTTGAAATAGACAGTTTATGCATGAAAACTCATTCCTGGTGGAACTTCATAGCAAAGTACAAAGTTCGTTTTGGATGGACAAAGTTAGTTGAAATAGATAATTTTTGCATGAAAACTCATTCCTGGTGGAACTTCATAGCAAAATACAAAGTTCGTTTTGGATGGACAAAGTTAGTTGAAATAGACAGTTTTTGCATGAAAACTCATTCCTGGTGGAACTTCATAGCAAAGTACAAAGTTCGTTTTGGATGGACAAAGTTAGTTGAAATAGATAATTTTTGCATGAAAACTCATTCCTGGTGGAACTTCATAGCAAAGTACAAAGTTCGTTTTGGATTTACAAAGTTAGTTGAAATAGACAGTTTTTGCATAAAAACTCATTCCTGGTGGAACTTCATAGCAAAGTACAAAGTTCGTTTTGGATGGATCAATTTAGTTGAAATAGACAGTTTATGCATGAAAACTCATTCCTGGTGGAACTTCATAGCAAAGTACAAAGTTCGTTTTGGATGGACAAAATTAGTTGAAATAGATAATTTTTGCATGAAAACTCATTCCTGGTGGAACTTCATAGCAAAGTACAAAGTTCGTTTTGGATGGACAAAGTTAGTTGAAATAGACAGTTTTTGCATGAAAACTCATTCCTGGTGGAACTTCATAGCAAAGTACAAAGTTCGTTTTGGATTTACAAAGTTAGTTGAAATAGACAGTTTTTGCATGAAAACTCATTCCAGGTGGAACTTCATAGCAA